>NC_092228.1:25124888-25379888 GCF_036320965.1 Panulirus ornatus
CCTCAGGCACCTCACCATGAATCATACATACATTAAATAACCTTCCCAACCAGTCAACAATACAGTCACCCCCTTTTTTAATAAATTCCACTGCAATGCCATCCAAACCTGCTGCTTTGCCGGCTTTCATCTTCCGTGAAGCTTTTACTACCTCTTCTCTATTTACCAAATCATTTTCCCTAACCCTCTCACTTTGCACACCACCTCGACCAAGACACCCCACATCTGCCACTCTATCATCAAACACATTCAACAAACCTTCAAAATACTCACTCCATCTCCTTCTCACTTCACCACTACTTGTTATCACCTCTCCATTTGCCCCCTTCACTGAAGTTCCCATTTGCTCCCTTGTCTTATGCACTTTATTTACTTCCTTCCAAAACATCTTTTTATTCTCCCTGAAATTTAATGATACTCTCTCGCCCCAACTCTCATCTGCCCTCTTTTTCAACTCTTGCACCTTTCTCTTGACCTCCTGCCTCTTTCTTTTATACCTCTCCCACTCATTTGCATTTTTTCCCTGCAAAAATCATTCAAATGCCTCTCTCTTCTCTTTCATTAATAATCTTACTTCTTCATTCCACCACTCACTACCTTTTCTAATCAACCCACCTCCCACGCTTCTCATGCCACAAGCATCTTTTGCGCAAGCCATCACTGCTTCCCTAAATACATCCCATTCCTCCCCCACTCCCCTTACCTCCTTATATATATATACACACACACATATATATATATATATATATATATATATATATATATATATATATATATATATATATATATATATATATATATATATATATGTATATATATATATATGTATATATATATATATATATATATATATATATATATATATATATATATATATATATATATATATATATATACACACACACACACACACACACACACACACACACAGAATTATATATTCATTTATTTTGCTTTGTCGCTGTCTCCCGCGTTAGTGAGGTAGCACAAGGAAACAGACGAAAATATATATATACACACACAGACATATACATATATACACATGTACATAATAGTCTGCCTTTATTCATTCCCATCGCCACCCCGCCACACATGAAATAACAACCCCCTCCTCCCCCATGTGTGAAGGTAGCGCTAGGAAAAGACAACAAAGGCCACATTCTTTCAGACTCAGTCTGTAGCTGTCATGTACATTCTTTATTTCATACTATTCGCCATTTCCCGCACTAGCGAGGTAGCTTTTTCCATCAACACATGTTGCACGCATCGAGGCTCTTTGATGTTATTTGGCTCCAGGTGTGTTTCCTAACTACCACGCTTTTCTTTTGTTTCGTCTACTAATTCCTTAATTCCTAAATTTCTGCCATGAGACCTTGACATCCTTTCACCAGTGAGCCGAAATACTTAACCCATTTGATCTCAGCGTTCATCATAGGAAATGGTTGAATTCTACTGATGGGGGGGTTATTGAAGCCCGTCTTCCTGACTACTGTGCCCATTCTCCTAATGATATGGATCAGTTTTTGTAGCTGCAAAATCTCCCCCCAATCAGAATCATTTGACCATACTCTCATAAATATGTCACTTTTAACGGCAACTCGCCCTCCAGCTGCTCCTTCTAAACGTGAAAATTGGCATATAACACTGGCTAACTTACAAAGATTCTTTTCTGACTTTCCTTGGGCAAATTATTGTCTCCTATTTGGTGATGCCTCTGTCTCTGAGATGCACATAGCAGAGATTTATGTTATGGGATTAGAGACACTTATCCCTTTTCCCTCCAAAGCGACCTCTTTTTGTGGTTCATGGTTCAACTGTTCCTGTTCTGAGGCCAATTCAGACAGATCAGAAGTATCGGGCTTAGAAAAACTCTCCTGCCTCCGATTCTCAACGTTCATCAAAACCCGTAATCATTACAAGTACGTTAACTGTGAGGCAAATCGTACCTATATTCATAATAAGTGCGATAACTTCTCGTCATCCACTGATAGGTCTTTCTGGTATTTAGCCAAGAGCATTGCTAACAACTTTTGTCGCTCTACATTTCCCTGAATTTTCCGTTCTGACGGTACTACAGCTGTATTTTCAGTAAACAAAGCAACTTTCTTTGGTTTTCGTTTCTCCTCAAACTCTACTTACATGGCTCTAACATGCTTTGATCCCTTGCTGCTCCTATTACAAGTCATATGTCCCTTCCCGTAATCTCTATTCAAACTGCTCGAAAAGCCCTTTTCTCTCTGGACACAAGCAAGGCCTGTTGGCAACATCTCCATGTACTGAAAGTGTGCCAGTGAACTTGCACCTATGCTTGCTCGTCTGTTCCGTTGCTGTTTAAAAACTAGACCCTTTCCGTCTTGGAAGCATGAGTTGCTACATCTTATCTTTAAGTTATTTTTAGATATTCGTCTATGACATCTACCTTTTCCAAGGTTTTTTGAACTTTTCCTCAACTCCTATGTTCTTAGACATCATGAGTTTCAGTCTTTTCTCAGGTCATCAGTATGACTTTCATATGACGGGATCCAATGGTGATTTTCTTATCTATCTTACTCATGTCTGGTCTTCATCCCTATCTAATTTCCCTTGACATATCCAAATCTTTTGATAGGATATGGCATCGAGGGCCAATCTCAAAATTAGCCTGTTCTGGCCTTCCTTTCTCTCTTTGATCCCTCATATCTAGCTTACTCTCTGGCTGATCTGTCTCCCAGGATGTTGATGGATAAGCATATCCCTTATTCTCCAACAATGATTGTGTTCCTCAAGCTTTCGTCCTGACTCCTACATTTTTTCCCCTTTTTCTCCACGATTAACCTTTCTTCTACAAAAATCCAAATGCACTCATCCTCAACACTGCATCCCTTCACATCCTTGAATTCTTCTTTTCTCACACGATATATATCCGGTCTCGAGACAACTTTCTTAATAAAGTCAGATTTGGATAGGATATCTTAGTGGGGTAAAGAAATTTGTTTAAGTTTGATGCCTCTAAGACCAAGTTCTTACTCATCTCGCTATCGAAGATTTCCCAAACGTTTCCTCTCTCTTTCGAAGGTTCTTTAATCGCATCTTTGTTTGAATGATCGTACTTAGTCTTGTAACATTCACTTTATCTTGGAAACTCCACGTTATGAAAACAGCTACGTTTGCCTCTATGAAACTGGGAGTCCTGTTTAGATGCTGAAATTTCCATTCTTTTGAACTTTTGCTTTGTTTATACAAAGGAATGATTCGTCCTTGTATGTAGTACTGCTTTCACATGTGGGGTTGTTCTAGCTCTGCTTCCTCACTTAACAGATGTGAGTTGAAAGTGGTTCATCTTATCAACTCTCCTAGAACAACTTCAAAACTTGATCCAATTGCTCTGTGCTGCCCAATTGGATCACTATCTTCTATATGCATTACTTTGGTATTTAGTTTCCGGTAGCTGGCTGCGTGTGTGCCTCCACCACAAGCTAGACCATGCAATGCAAGGCAAGCTGCTGCGTCACATGATTACTTTGTAACTATTGACAACTCAAGGATGGGCTACTTCACTGAATATGTCTTTGCCTAGAACTGTAAGCTTTGGGGCTCTGTCCTCACTCATGTCCCTCCCAGTAATTATAATTTGGCTTGTTTTAAAAGGCAAATCTCATTTCCTCCAAAATTCGTAGATACTTTCCTTGTCTCTTCTTTTTCCCTTTCATTAACCTCTCAGTTTTCAATTCAGGACCGAATTTGATGTGAACTTCTGTTAGTGACATGAGCCTCAAATGTAAAAAGAAAATAAAGAAATACATCCCCCACATCACTCTTTGGGTTTCATTAATAAAAATTTCCTAACTTCTATCACTGACCTAAATATAGATAAGAACACCTATATACCTTAACCATATCTAACAGGGAAAACTAATTTAGGGCACTAATGTATTTCTAAATTATTCCACACATAAATTTGCTATATTATAATTCTGTTTCCGAATCATGAAGATATTGTCCTCTACGCAGCGTCACAAATTCTAAATATATTTTTGTTGTAGAAGCAATGCTCGGATGTGTTACAACAAAAAAAAACCTAAAAGATTTTAGCAAGTAGGAAGTTCCGAATAAAGAAATGACGTCATATGGCATCCAAGTTACATATATTCTCACAACAATCCTGGCTATTTCAAATGTGTTAAGTCGTTTTCCGTTAAAGAGAAAATGAATTTTGAGCTTTTTCTCCATGTGAGTAGTTCTAAATTCATGAACAAATAAATACAAGTAAATCTATGTTTGCTTAGATATGGTCCTCATCCCATCTGTTGGTGTCCAGGCCTTTTTAGAAACGATAACATACATGTACCCACCTTTAGAAACGATAACATACATGTACCCACCTTTAGAAACGATAACATTCTTGTACCCACCTTTAGAAACGATAACATACATGTACCCACCTTTAGAAACGATAACATACATGTACCCACCTTTAGAAACGATAACATACATGTACCCACCTTTAGAAACGATAACATACATGTACCCACCTTTAGAAACGATAACATACATGTACCCACCTTTAGAAACGATAACATACATGTACCCACCTTTAGAAACGATAACATTCTTGTACCCACCTCCTCTACACTAAGTTATAAATCACAATTCTTGAATGACCACAGACCATGTGCTTCGTGACCCGGACGGAGCCTCCATTACCCCACTGGCAGTCCTTGGCCTTCCCCTTCCACCAGTGGACCTGGCTGGCAATCCTCGCGGGCCTCATAGTTTCAGGACCGTCCCTCTACCTGCTGGCCCGGGGCAGCGGCCGATGGTGAGTCAATAAGTAGTACAGTATAGACCATCGTCTATCACTGTGCTGAGTCATCTACACATTGTCTAACTGCCTTTTTCACATCTGTCATAACTCGTTTTGTAAACTGCGATTTAGTGGTACTAGATTTTCACGTCGTACTCAAACAACTTATTCGCAAATTTCTACGGAATATATTTCACTTTTTTTTCTTTATCCTCCGTTTCCATACGAGTCCCGTGTTATACTTACACGACGGATCTGTTTATTTGTTATGTTTGTCATTATTGTTATTTTTGGGTGTAATCTTTTTCGTATCTACTATGCCCATACCGTCACAGTCACCAGTAATTATAGGTACAATATAATAATCCATAATACAAGATAGCGTTTGATATATGAAGGTAACATCACCTCAACTGAATAAGTAATCAGGAAGGTACTTACAAGATCTGCAGAAACATACCGATATAAGCGAAGTGTGAAAAAGGTGTTTTCGTGAACAATACATACATATATATATATATATATATATATATATATATATATATATATATATATATATATATATATATATATATATATATATATATATGAGGTGGTGTGCAAAGTGAGAGGGTTAGGAAGAATGATTTGATAAACAGAGAAGAGGTAGTAAAAGCTTTGCGAAGGATGAAAGCCGGCAAGGCAGCAGGTTTGGATGGTATTGCAGTGGAATTTACATAAAAAAGGGGGTGACTGTATTGTTCACTGGATGGTAAGGTTATTTAATGTATGTATGACTCATAGTGAGGTCCTTGAGAATTGCCGAGATGCTTGCATAGTGCCATTGTACAAAGGCAAAGGGGATGAAAGTGAGTGCTCAAATTACAGAGGTATAAGTTTGTTGATTATTCCAGGTAAATTATATGGGAGGGTATTGATTGAGAGGGGGAAGGCATGTACAGAGCATCAGATTGGGGAAGAGCAGTGTGGTTTCAGAAGTGGTTGTGGAGGTGTGGATCAGGAGTTTGGTTTGAGGAATGCGTGTGAGAAATACTTAGAAAAGCAAATAGATTTGTATGTAATATCTATGGATCTGGAGAGGGCATATGATAGAGTTGATAGAGATGCTCTGTGGAAGATATTAATGATACATGGTGTGGGAGGTAAGTTGTTAGAATCAGTGAAAAGTTTTTATCGAAGATGCAAGGCATGTGTGCGTGTAGGAAGAGAGGAATATGATTGGTTCTCAGTCAATGTAGGTTTGCGGCAGGGGTGTGTGATGTCTCCATGGTTGTTTAATCTGTTTATGGATGGGGTTGTTAGGGAGGTGAATGCAAGAGTTTTGGAAAGAGGGGCAAGTATGCAGTCTGTTTTTGAATAAGAGAACATCAGAAGTGAGTCAGCTGTTGTTTACGGATGATACAACGCTGTTGGTTGATTGGTGTGAGAAACTGCTGAAGCTGGTGACTGAGTTCGGTAAAGTGTGTGCAAGAAGAAAGATGAGAGTAAAGGTTAATAAGGGCAGGATTATTAGGTACAGTAGGGTTGACGGACAAGTCAATTGGAAGGTAAGTTGGAATAGAGAAAAGCTGTAGTAAGTAAAGTGTTTTAGATATCTGGGAGTGGATTTGGCAGCGGATGGAAGCATGGAAGTGGAAGTGAATCATAGGGTGGGGGAGGGAGCGAAAGTTCTGGGGGCGTTGAAGAATGTGTGGAAGTCGAGAAAATTATCTCAGAAAGCAAAAATGACAATGTTTGAAGGAATAGTAATTCCAACAATGTTATATGGTTGCGAGGCGTGGGCTATAGATAGAGTTGTGCGGATGAGGGTGGATGCGCTGGAAACGAGATGTTTGAGGAAAATATGTAGTGAGGTGGTTTGATCGAGTAATTGATAATAGGGTAAGAGAGATGTGTGGTAATAAAAACAGTTTGGTTGAGAGAGCAAAAGAGTGTGTTTTAAAATGGTTTGGTCACATGGAGAGAGTGAGTAAGGAAAGATTGACCAAGAGGATATATGTGTCAGAGGTGGAGGGAACGAGGAGAAGTGGGAGACCAAATTGGAGGTGGAAAGATGAAGTGAAAAAGATTTTGAGTGATCGGGGACTGAACATACAGGAGGGTGAAAGGCGTGCAAGGAATAGAGTGAATTGGAACGATGTGGTATACCGGGGTCGAGGTGCTGTCAATGGATTGAACCAGGGCATGTGAAGCGTTTGGGGTAAACCATCAATTTTCTGAGGTGCCTGGATGTGGAAAGGGAGTTGTGGTTTCGGTGCAATATTACATGACGGGTAGAGAGTGAGTGTGAACGAATGTGGCCTTTGTTGTCTTTTCCTAGCGCTACCTCGAGCACATGAGGGGGAGGGGGTTGTTACATCATGAATTATGTACATGTGTACATATGTATATGTCTGTGTGTGTATATATATGTATACGGTGAGATGTATAGGTATGTATATTTGCGTGTGTGGACGTGTATGTATATATATATGTGTATGTGGGTTTCTTGGACCATTCTTTCATGTTTTCTTGGGCTACCTCGCTAACGCGGGAGACAGCGACAAAGCAAAAAAATAAATAAATATATTATATATATATATATATATATATATATATATATATATATATATATATATATATATATATATATACATATATATATATATATATATATATATATATATATATATATATATATATATACATATATATATATATACATATATATATATATATATATATATATATATATATATATATATATATATATATATATATCATACAAACCTCCAACAGCCAGGATCGAACACGGGACCCCTGTGCAACATGCAGGCATGCTAACCGCTAGGCTATGGGACTGTATAATAGGAAACAACTATTCGAAATACTAAGTATTCGAATACCCTTCGTCTCACAATGGTGAGCAACGGGGTCTATACCGGTTATTTCCGAACAGACGCACATAGCCAGCGGATAGCGTTTTACCGAACCTAGCTATACAATGCGGAGGTATATGAATACGTATACATACATATTATTTTTTATTATTTCATTTTGCTTTGTCGCTGTCTCCTGCGTTTGCGAGGCAGCGCAAGGAAACAGACGAAAGAAATGGCCCAACCCACCCCTATACACTTGTATATACATACACGTCCACACACGCAAATATACATACCCATACATCTCAATATACACATATACATATACACACACAGATACATACATATATACACATGCACACAATTCACACGGTCTGCCTTTATCCATTCCCAACGCCACCTCGCCACACATGGAATAACATCCCCTTCCCCACTCATGAGTGCGAGGTAGCGCTACGAAAAGACAACAATGGCCACATTCATTCACACTCACTCTCTAGCTGTCATGTAATAATGCCCGAAACCACAGCTCCCTTTCCACATCCAGGCCCCACACAACTTTCCATGGTTTACCCCAGACGATTCACATGCCCTGATTCAAACCATTGACAGCACGTCGACCTCGGTATACCATATCGTTCCAATTCACTCTATTCCTTGCCCGCCTTTCACCCTCCAGCATGTTCAGGCCCCGATCACTCAAAATCTTTTTCACTCCAACTTTCCACATCCAATTTGGTCTCCCACTTCTCGTTCCCTCCACCTCCGACATAAATATATTCTTGGTCAATCTTTCCTCACTCATTCTCTCCATGTGCCCAAACCATTTCAAAACACTCTCCTGTGCTCTCTCAACCACGCTCTTCTTATTTAAACACATCTCTCTTACCATTACATTACTTACTCGATCAAACCACCTCACACCACATATTGTCCTCAAACATTTCATTTCCAGCACATCCACCCTCCTTCGCACAACTCTATCCATAGCCCAAGCCTCGCAACCATACAACTTGTTGGAACCACTATTCCTTCAAACATACCCATTTTTGCTTCCCGAGATAATGTTCTCGACTTCCAAACATTCTTCAAGGCTCACAGGATTTTCGCCCCCTCCCCCACAGTATGATTCACTTCCGCTTCCATGGTTACATCCGCTGCCAGATACACTCCCAGATATCTAAAACACTTTACTTCCTCCAGTTTTTCTCCATTCAAACTTACCTCACAATTGACTTGACCCTCAACCCTACTGTACCTAATAACTTTGCTCTTATTCACATTTACTCTTAACTTTCTTCTTTCACACACTTTACCAGACTCATTCACCAGCTTCTACAGTTTCTCACATGAATCAGCCACCAGCGCTGCATTATCAGCGAACAACAACTGACTCACTTCGCAGGCGTTGTCATCGACAACAGACTGCATACTTGCCCCTCTTTCCAAAACTCTTCCATTCACCTCCCTAACAACCACATCCATAAACAAATTAAACAACCATGGAGACATCACACACCCCTGCCACAAACCTATATTCACTGAGAATGAAAAACTTTCCTCTCTTCCTACACGTACACATGCCTTACATCCTCGATAAAAACTTTCCACTGCTTCTAACAACTTGCCTCCCACACCATATATTCTTAGTACCTTCCACAGAGCATCTCTATCAACTCTATCATATGCCTTCTCCAGATCCATAAATGCTACATACAAATCCACTTGCTTTTCTAAGTATTTCTCACATACATTCTTCAAAGCAAACACCTGATCCACACATCCTCTATCACTTCTGAAACCACACTGCTCTTCCCCAATCTGATGCTCTGTACATGCCTTCACCCTCTCAATCAATACCCTCCCATATAATTTACCAGGAATACTCAACAAACTTATACCTCTGTAATTTGAGCACTCACTCTTATCCCCTTTGCTTTTATACAATGGCACTATGCACGCATTCCGCCAATCTTCAGGCACCTCACCATGAATAATACATACAGTAAATACCCTTACCAACCAGTCAATAATACAGTCATCCACTTTTTTAATAAATTCCACTGCAATACCATCCAAACCTGCTGCCTTGCCAGCTTTCATCTTCCGCAAAGCTCTTACTACCTCTTCTCTGTTTACCAAATCATTTTCCCTAACCCTCTCACTTTGCATATCACCTCGACCAAAACACCCTATATCTGCCACTCTATCATCAAACACATTCAACAAACCTTCAAATTACTCACTCCATCTCCTTCTCACATCACCACTACTTGTTATCACCTCCCCATTAGCCCCCTTGACTGAAGTTCCCATTTGCTCTCTTTTCTTACGCACTTTATATACCTCCTTCCAGAACATCTTTTTATTCTACCTTAAATTTAATGATATCTCTCACCCCAACTCTCATTTGCCCTCTTTTTCACCTCTTGCATCTTTCTCTTGACCTCATGTCTCTTTCTTTTATACATCTCCATACAGATATTATACATATATATATATATATATATATATGTATATATATATATATATATATATATATATATATATATATATATATATATATATATATATATATATATATATATATATTCTTTCTTTTTCTTTTAAACTATTCGCCATTTCCCGCGTTAGCGAGGTAGCGTTAGGAACAGAGGACAGGGCCTTTTTTTGAATATCCTCACCTGGCCCCCTCTGTTCCTTCTTTTGGAAAATCTAAAAAAAAAAACGAGAGGGGAGGATTTCCAGCCCCCCGCTCCCTCCCCTTTTAGTCGCCTTCTACGACACGCAGGGAATACGTGGGAAGTATTCTTAATCCCCTATCCCCAGGGATATATATATATATATATATATATATATATATATATATATATATATATATATATATATATATATATATATATATATATATATACAAATACATATATATATATATATATATATATATATATATATATATATATATATATACAAATACATATATATATATATATATATATATATATATATATATATATATATATATATATATATATATATATATATAATTTATTAAAAAAGGGGGTGACTGTATTATTGACTAGTTGGTAAGGGTATTTAATGTATGTATTATTCATGGTGAGGTGCCTGAAGATTGGTGGAATGCGTGCATAGTGCCATTGTATAAAGGCGAAGGGGATATATATATATATATATATATATATATATATATATATATATATATATATATATATATATATACACCCAACCACATACACATCTATATACATACACGTCCACACGCGCATATATGCATAACTATACATTTCAACGTATTCATAGATATACATACAGAGACATATACATATATACACATGTAAAAATTTATACTGTCTGCCCTTATTCTTTCTCGTCGCCACCCCGCCAAAGATAAGATAACAACCCCATCCCCCGCGTGTGCGCGAGGTAGCACTAGGAAAAGACAAGAAAGGCCACCTTCGTTGACACTGAGTCCCTAGCTGTCTTGTATAATGCACCGAAACTACAGCTCCCTTTCCACATCAAGGCACCAGACAACTTTCCATGGTTTACCCCAGACGTTTCACATGCCCTGGTTCAATCCATTGACAGAATGTCGACCCCGGTATACCAAATTGCTCCAATTCACTCTATTCCTTGCACGCCTTTCACCATCTTGTATGTGCACGCCCCGATCACTCAAAGTCTTTTTCACTCAATCTTTCCACCTCCAATTTGGTTCCCACTTCTCGTTCCCTCCACTTCTAACACATTTATCGTCGTTGTCAATCTTTCCTTACTCATTCTCTCCATATGACCAAATCATTTCAAAACACCCTCATCTGCTCTCTCAACCACTCTCTTTTTATTACCACGCCTCTCTCTTACGCTTTCATTACTCACTTGATCAGACCACCTTACACCACATATTTCCAGCACATCCATCCTCCTGAGCACAACTCTATCTATAGTTCACGCCTTGCAGCCATATGCCATTATTTGAACCACTATTCCTTCAATCATACCCATGTTTGCTTTCCAAGATAACGTACTCGAATTCCACACATTCTTCAACTCTTCCAGAACTTTTGCTCCCTCCCCACCCTATGATTCACTTCCGCTTCCATGATTTCATCAGCTGCCAAATCCACTCCAAGAAATCTAAAACACTTCACTTCCTCCAGTTTTTCTCCATTCAAACTTACTTCCTAATTGACTTGTCCCTAAACCCTAGTGGATCAAATAGCCTTGCTCTTATTCACATTCATTCTCAGTTTTCTTCTTTCAAATACTTTACTAAACTCAGTCACCAGCTTCTGCAGTTTCTAACCCGAATCAGCCACCAGCGCTATATCATCAGTGAACAACAACCGACTCACTTCCAAAGATCTTTCATCCGCAACAGACTGCATACTGGCCCTCTTTCCAAAACTCTTGCATTCACCTCCCTAACAACCCCATCCATAAACAAATTAAACAACCATGGAGACATTATGCCCTCCTGCCGCAAACCAATATTCATTGAGAAGCAATTACTTTCCTCTCTTCCTACACGTACAAATGCATTACATCCTCTATAAAAACTTTTCACTGCTTTTAAAAACTTGCCTCCCATATCATATATTCTTAAGACCTTCCACAGAGCATCTCTATCAACTCTATCATATGCTTTCTCCAGATCCATAAATGCTACATACAAATCCATTTGCTTTTCGAAGTATTTTTCACATACATTCTTCAAAGCAAACACCTGATCCACACTTCCTCTACCACTTCTGAAACCACACTTACCCAATCTGATGCTCTGTACATGCCTTCACCCTCTCAATCAGTACCATCCCATATAATTTCCCGGGAATACTCAACAAACTTATACCTTTGTAATATGAGCACTCACTTTTATCCTCTTTGCCTTTGTACAAAGGCACTATTCAAGCATTACGCCTGTCCTCAGGCACCTCACTATGAGTCATACATACATTAGATAATCTTACCAACCAGACAACAATACAGTCACCCCTTTTTTGATAAATTCCACTGCAACACCATCCAAACCCGCTGCCTTGCCGGCTTTCATCTTCTGCAAAGCATTTACTACCTCTTCTCTGTTTACCAGATCATTCTCCCTAATCGTCTCACTTTGCACACCAACTTGACCAAAACACCCTATATCTGCCACTCTATCATCAAACACATTCAACAGACCTTCAAAATACTCACTCTATCTCCTTCTCACATCACCACTACTTGTTATCACCTCACCATTAGCCCCCTTCGTTGATGTTCCCATTTATTCCCGTGTCTTACGCACTTCATTTACCTCCGTACAAAACATTTTTTGATTCTCCCTAAATCTTAATGATACTCTCTCACCCCAAATCTCATTTACCCTCTTTTTTCACCTCTTGCTCCTTTCTCTTGGCCTCCTGTCTCTTTCTTTATACATCTCCCAGGCATTTGCATTATTTCCCTGCAAAAACCGTCCAAATGCATCTCTCTTCTCTCTCATTAATAAACTCACTTCTTCATCCAACCACTCACTACCCTTTCTAATCTGCCCACCTCCCACGCTTCTCATGCCCCAAACATCTTATTGCATAAGCCATCATTGCTTCCCTAAATACATCCCATTCCTCCCCCACTCCCCATAAGTCCTTTGATCTTACCTTTTTTCCATTCTCTATTCAGCCTCTCCTGGTACTTCCTCACACAAATATCCTTACCAAGGTCACTTACTCTCACTACTCTCTTCACCCCAACATTCTCTCTTGTTTTCTGAAAATCTCTACAAATCTTCACTTTCGCTTCCACAAGATAATAATCAGACATCCCTTTAATTGCACGTCTCAGCACATTATACATCCAAAAGTCTCTCTTTCGCGTGCCTATCAATTAACACCTAATCCAATAACGCTCCCTGGCAATCTCTCCTATTTACATACTTATACTTATGTATGTCTCTCTTTTTAAACCAGGTATTCCCAATCACCAGTCCTTTTTCAGCACATGAATCTACAAGCTCTTCATCATTTCCATTTACAACACTGAACATCCCATGTACAGAAATTGTTCCCTCGACTGCCACATTACTCACCTTTGCATTCAAATCACCCATTAAAACAATACATAATAAATATATATATATATATATATATATATATATATATATATATATATATATATATATATATACTCGACACGCTTTCCCCGCTAGTTGTAGAAAGCGAATAAATTAGACGGGGCCGGAGGGCTAAAAACCCTCCCTTCCTTGTATTCTAACTTTGTAGAATACGAAACAGAAGAAAGAGTCATGCGGGGAGTGATCATCATTCTCGAAGTCTCACATTTGGGTATCTAAATGTGTTTAGATGTAATCAAGATGAAAGAAAAGGAAAGATAGGTGGTATGTTTGAGGATAGGAGCCTGAATATTTTAGTTCTGTGTGATACGTAGCTCAAGGGTAGAGGGGAAGAATGGTTTTGGAATGACTTAGGAGTAAAATCAGGGGTTGGTGAGACGACTAGAGCAAAGGAAAGAATAGCACTACTCCTGATACAAGAGTTGTGGGAGTATGTGATAGATTGTAAGAAAGTAACATCTAGAATGATGTGGGAAAACAGAAAGTGGATGGAGAAATTTGGGTGATTTTTGGTGCATATGCGCCTGGTCATGAGAATAAAGATCATGAAAAGCAAGTGTTTTGGGAGAAGATGAATGAGTTTGTTAGCAGCTTTGATGCACGAGACCATCTTATAGTGACGGGTGATTGGAATGTAAAGGTGAGTAATGTGGTAGTTGAGTGTATAATTGTTATACATGGGGTGTTCAGTATTCTAAATGGAAGTGATGAAGAGCTTGTAGATTTATCTTCTGAAAAATGAATGGTTATTGGGAATACGTATCATAAAAAGAGAGATCTATTTTATCTATTATACTTTGTCACTGTTTCCCGCGTTAGCGAGGTAGCGCAAGGAAACAGACTAAAGAATGACCCAACCCACCCACATACACATGTACATACATACACGTCGACACACGCACATATACGTACCTATACATCTCAACGTATACATATATTTACATACACAGACATATACATATATACACATGTACATAATTCATACGATCTGCCCTTATTCACTCCCGTCGCCACCCCGCCAAACATGAAATGAAAACCCCCTCCCTCCACATGTGCGCGTGGTAACGCAAGGAAAAACAACAAAAGCCACATTCGTTCACAGTCTCTGGCTGTCATGTACAATGCACCAAAAGCACAACTGCCTTTCCACATCCAGGCCCCAAAAAACTTTCTATGTTTTACTCCAGACGCTTCACATGCCCTGCTTTAATCCATTGACAGCACTTCGACCCCGGTATACCACATCGTTCGAATTCACTCTATTCCTTGCACGCCTTTCACTCTCCTGCATGTTCAGGCCCCAATCACTCAAATTTTTTTTCATTCCATCTTTCCAACTCCAATTTGGTCTCCCACTTCGCCTCATTCCCTCCACCTCTGACACATATATCCTCTTTGTCAATCTTTCCTCACTCATTCTCTCCATGTGACCAAACCGTTTCCAAACACCCTCTTCTACTCTCTCAACCACACTCTTTTCAGTACCACACATCTCTTTTACCATTTCATTACTTACTCGATCAAACCACCTCACACCACATATTGTCCTCAAACATCTCATTTCCAGCACATCCACCCTCCTCCGCAAAACTTTATCTATAGCCCACGCCTCGCAACCATATAACATTGTTAGAACCACAATTACTTCAAACATACCCATTTTTGTTTTCGAAGATAACGTTCTCGATTTCCACACATTTTTCAACGTTCTCAGAACTTTCGCCCCTTCCCCCACCCTATGACTCACTTCCGCTTTCATGGTTCCATCCGCTGCCAAATCCACTCACAGATATCTAAAACACTTCACTTCCTCTGGGTTTTTTTCCATTCAAACTTACCTCCCACTTGACTTGTCCCTCAACCCTACTGTACCTAATAACCTTGCTCTTATCCACATTTACTCTCAGCTTTCTTCTTTCACATACTTTACCAAACTCAGTCACCAGTTTCTGCAGTTTCTCACCCGAATCAGCCACAAGCGGTATATCATCAGCGAACAACATCTGACTCACTTCCCAAGCTCTCTCATCCACAACAGACTGCATACTTGCCCCTCTTTCCAAAACTCTTGCATTCACATCCCCAACAACCCCATCCATAAAGAAATTAAACAACCATGGAGATATCACGCACCTCTGCCGCGAACCAACACTCAATGAGAACCAATCACTTTCCTCTCTCCCTACACGTACACATGCCTTACATCCTCGATGAAAACTTTTCACTGCATCTAACAACCTACCCCCACATCATATATTCTTAATACCTTCCACAGATCATCTATTTCAACTCTATCATATGTAATCTCTAGATCCATAAATGCTACAAACAAATCCATTTGCTTTTCTAAATATTTCTCACATACATTTTTGAAGGCAAACACCTGATCCACACATCCTCTACCAGTTCTGAAACCACATTGCTCCTCCCCAATCTGATGCTCTGTACATGCCTTCACCCTCTCATATAATTTCCCAGGAATACTCAACAAATTTATGCCTCTGTGATTTGAGCACTCACTCCTATTATACACTTTGCATTTGCATAATGGAACTATGCAAGCATTCCTCCAGTCCTCAGGCACCTCACCATGAGTCATACATACATTAATTAACCTTACCAACCAGTCAAAAATACAGTCATCCCCTTTTTTAATAAATTCCACTGCAATACCATCCAAACCCGCTGCCTTGCCGGCTTTCATCTTCCGGAAAGCTTTTACTACCTCTTCTCCGTTTACCAAATCATTGTCCCTAACCCTCTCGCTTTGCAGTCCATCTCGACCAAAATACCCTATATCTACCACTCTATCATCAAACACATTCAACAAACCTTAAAAATACTCACTCCATCTCCTTCTTATATCACTACTTCTTGGTATCACTTCCCGATTAGCCCCCTTCACTGATGTTCCCATTTGTTCCCTCGTCTTACGCACTTTATTTACCTTCTTCCAAAACATCTTTTTATTCTCCCTAAAATTTAATGATACTCTCCCACCCCAACTCTCATTTGCCCCCTTTTTCGCCTCTTGCACCTTTCTCTTGACCGCCTGCCTGTTTCTTTTATACATATCCCAGTCATTTGCATTATTTCCCTTCAAAATTCGTCCAAATGCCTCTCTCTTCTCTTTCACTCTTACTCTTACTTCTTCGTCCCACCACTCACTATCCTTTCTAATCTGCCCATCCCCCACGCTTCTCATGCCACAAGCATCTTTTGCGCGCGCCATCACTGCTTCCCTAAATACATCCCATTCCGCCCCCACTCCCCTTATGTCCTTTGTTCTCACCTTTTTCCATTTGTACTCAGTCTCTCCTGGTACTTTCTCACACAAGTCTCCATCCCAAGCTCACTTACTCTTACCACTCTTTTCACCCCAATATTCTCTCTTCTTTTTTGAAAACCTCTACAAATGTTTCCCTTTGCCTCCACAAGATAATGATCAGACATCCCTCCAGTTGCACTTCTCAGCACATTAACATCCAAAAGAAATACATAAGTATTCCAATGCAAGTAGGAGAGATAGCCGGATAGCGTTATTGGATTGCGTGTTGATTGATATGCACGTGAAAGAGAGACTTTTGGATGTTAATGTGCTGAGAGGGGCAACTAGAGGGATGTCTAATCATTATCCTGTGGAGGCGAAGTTGAAGATTTGTAGAGGTTTTCAGAAAAGAAGAGTGAATGTTGGGGTGAAAAGAGTGGTGAGAGTAAGTGAACTTGGGAGGGATTCTTGTGTGAGGAAGTACCAGGAGCGATTTGTTTCTGTTCTAAGTATGTATGTATTTCTACTTTTTCCATACTGATCTGCGAGCTTCATATATCTTCCTCTATCACAAACATCTTCAAAAGGACCGATTAGTCAGTTGCTGTTAGAGTTCCATTTGTATCCGTTTGTGCAAGTAGCTACATGTGTGCTGTTGTGCATAACCTATTGTGCACCACCTGTCATTATTTTGAAATATGTAAATTGTGGCCATTGGATGTTGTCTCGCTCCCATAGTATATGTAGGTAGCACATGGATAACAAGACAGTGACAAATCAGATGGTGATAACAGCTGACGTTAAATCTCCTTCCTCAAGCGATATGTCAGTCTTCAGTCCTCCCCCTCTATCATTCAATCTGATGGAATTATGTTGCTTTGCTTTGCTGGAAATTCAAACGAAAGCGATAAATTCCATCTAAACTTTCGTGATTTATTATTTCATTTAAATGATTATGTATAAGATAGCAGAAGACATCACCAGTTTCTTACATTATATCCATCTCCTACAGTGGTGGTGAGCTAAAAAGCTTGCAATCCCTGAGCTACAGCTGGTACTACGCCTTCGGTGTGCACTTCTGCGAGGCTCATACTTCCTTGCCCCGCAGCATCAGCACCCAGGTCTTCGTCATGTTCCTGTGGCTGTACACTTTGACACTGACCATAGTATACTCAGCCAACTTGAAGTCATTCTTGTTAGTGAGGAAACAACCAGCTATGATGGAGACCTTCCAGGACTTGTATGAGTCAGGCCTCGAAGTGGGAGCTCTCGGAAAGATGTTTAAAGATGGATTTGCCGCTTCAAGTGATCCCTACTTGAAAGTTAGTGAATAAATGTGTCTTAAAGTACACTCACAAGTATAGAATATAATTTCACACAAAAGTATATATCACACATACCCACGACATATAGTAAGACTCTATGTCAGGATGATATATACATATTGGTCTTAAAATCTGCAGCATCCAATACTTGAACCATTGTATGAAATATTTTCGTGATTAGCCACATTAGAAAATGCTAGCGCTGACGAGAAAGAAACGGATCACTGCTTCACCCCATATACAAAACAAGATCAGTGATTTTCTTCTTCATTATTGAATCCTAGACACCTGATTTATAAACTCTATCGAAGAATGTAGGCATCTATAACAACAAATCGAAAAAATTATCAGGAATATATATATCTAAATATATATATATATATATATATATATATATATATATATATATATATATATATATATATATATATATATATATATATATATACATATATATATATATATATATATATACTATCCCTGGGGATAGGGGAGAAAGAAAGAATACTTCCCACGTACTCCCTGCGTGTCATAGAAGGCGACTAAAAGGGAAAGGAACGGGGAGTTGGAAATTGTCCCCTCTCCTTTTTTTTTTCCTTTTAATTTTCCAAAGGAAGGAACGGAGAAGGGGGCCAGGTGAGGATATTCCCTCAAAGGTCCAGTCTTCTGTTCTTAATGCTACCTCGCTAACGCGGGAAATGGCGAATAGTATGAAAAAAAAATGTATATATATATATATATATATATTTTTTTTTTTTTTATACTTTGTCGCTGTCTCCCGCGTTTGCGAGGTAGCGCAAGGAAACAGACGAAAGAAATGGCCCAACCCCCCCCATACACATGTACATACACACGTCCACACACGCAAATATACATACCTACACAGCTTTCCATGGTTTACCCCAGACGCTTCACATGCCTTGATTCAATCCACTGACAGCACGTCAACCCCTGTATACCACATCGCTCCAATTCACTCTATTCCTTGCCCTCCTTTCACCCTCCTGCATGTTCAGGCCCCGATCACACAAAATCCTTTTCACTCCATCTTTCCACCTCCAATTTGGTCTCCCTCTTCTCCTCGTTCCCTCCACCTCCGACACATATATCCTCTTGGTCAATCTTTCCTCACTCATTCTCTCCATGTGCCCAAACCATTTCAAAACACCCTCTTCTGCTCTCTCCACCACGCTCTTTTTATTTCCACACATCTCTCTTACCCTTACGTTACTTACTCGATCAAACCACCTCACACCACACATTGTCCTCAAACATCTCATTTCCAGCACATCCATCCTCCTACGCACAACTCTATCCATAGCCCACGCCTCGCAACCATACAACATTGTTGGAACTACTATTCCTTCAAACATACCCATTTTTGCTTTCCGGGATAATGTTCTCGACTTCCACACATTTTTCAAGGCTCCCAAAATTTTCGCCCCCTCCCCCACCATATGACCCACTTCCGCTTCCATGGTTCCATCCGCTGACAGATCCACTCCCAGATATCTAAAACACTTCACTTCCTCCAGCCTCTCACCATTCAAACTCACCTCCCAATTGACTTGACCCTCAACCCTACTGTACCTAATAACCTTGCTCTTATTGACATTTACTCTTAACTTTCTTCTTCCACACACTTTACCAAACTCCGTCACCAGCTTCTGCAGTTTCTCACATGAATCCGCCACCAGCGCTGTATCATCAGCGAACAACAACTGACTCACTTCCCAAGCTCTCTCATCCCCAACAGACTTCATACTTGCCCCTCTTTCCAAAACTCTTGCATTTACCTCCCTAACAACCCCATCCATAAACAAATTAAACAACCATGGAGACATCACACACCCCTGCCGCAAACCTACATTCACTGAGAACCAATCACTTTCCTCTCTTCCTACACGTACACATGCCTTACATCCTCGATAAAAACTTTTCACTGCTTCTAACAACTTGCCTCCCACACCATATATTCTTAATACCTTCCACAGAGCATCTCTATCAACTCTATCATATGCCTTCTCCAGATCCATAAATGCTACATACAAATGGGAACTTCAGTGAAGGGCGTAAATGGGGAGGTGATAACAAGTAGTGGTGATGTGAGAAGGAGATGGAATGAGTATTTTGAAGGTTTGTTGAATGTGTCTGATGACAGAGTGGCAGATATAGGGTGTTTGGGTCGAGGTGGTGTGCAAAGTGAGAGGGTTAGGGAAAATGATTTGGTAAACAGAGAAGAGGTAGTAAAAGCTTTGCGGAAGATGAAAGCCGGCAAGGCAGCAGGTTTGGATGGTATTGCAGTGGAATTTATTAAAAAAGGGGGTGACTGTATTGTTGACTGGTTGGTAAGGTTATTTAATGTATGTATGACTCATGGTGAGGTGCCTGAGGATTGGCGGAATGCGTGCATAGTGCCATTGTACAAAGGCAAAGGGGATAAGAGTGAGTGCTCAAATTACAGAGGTATAAGTTTGTTGAGTATTCCTGGTAAATTATATGGGAGGGTATTGATTGAGAGGGTGAAGGCATGTACAGAGCATCAGATTGGGGAAGAGCAGTGTGGTTTCAGAAGTGGGAGAGGATGTGTGGATCAGGTGTTTGCTTTGAAGAATGTATGTGAGAAATACTTAGAAAAAATATATATATATATATATATATATATATATATATATATATATATATATATATATATATATATAAATATATATACATATATATATATATATATATATATATATATATATATATATATATATATATATATATATATATATATAGGGGGTGGCTGTATTGTTGACCGGTTGGTAAGGTTATTTACTATATCTATGATTCATGGTGAGGTGGAGGTGGTGAAAAGATGGAATGAAAAAGATTTTGAGTGATCGGGGCCTGAACATGCAGGAGGTTGAAAGGCGTGCAAGGAATAGAGTGAATTGGAACGATGTGGTATACCGGGGTCGACGTGCTGTCAATGGATTGAACCAGGGCATGTGAAGCGTCTGAGGTATACCATGGAAAATTTTGTGGGGCCTGGATGTGGAAAGGGAGCTGTGGTTTCGGTGCATTATTACATGACAGCTAGAGACTGAGTGTGAACGAATGGGGCCTTTGTTGTCTTTTCCTAGCGCTACCTCTCACACATGAGGGGGGAGGGGGTTGTTATTTCATGAGTGGCGAGGTGGCGATGGGAACAAATAAAGGCAGACAGTATGAATTATGTACATGTGTATATATGTGTATGTCTGTGTGTGAATATATATGTGTACATTGAGATGTATAGGTATGTATATTTGCGTGTGTGGGCGTGTATGTATATTTGCGTGTGTGGACGTGTATGTATATACATGTGTATGTGGGCGGGTTGGGTCATTCTTTCGTCTGTTTCCTTGCGCTACCTCGCTAACGCGGGAGACAGCGACAAAGCAAAATAAATAGATAATAAATAATTAATAAATATATATATATATATATATATATATATATATATATATATATATATATATATATATATATATATATATATACATATATATATATATATGTATATATATATATATATATATAAATATATATATATATATATATATATATATATATATATATATATATATATATATATATATATATATATATATATATATATATATATATATCAACTGAAAGAGAGTTATATTTCAGTTATATTTCTGACTGTTATATTTCTCTCTTGTGTCTCCCCTGATGATGTGATTATTACACGAAAGTGCACTTGGGAACTTTTCATGTTTCATTTTCCCCGCGGACTCATAGGAGAAGGCATATGATAGAGTTGATAGAGATGCTCTGTGGAAGGTATCAAGAATATATGGTGTGGGAGGCAAGTTGTTAGAAGCAGTGAAAAGTTTCTATCGAGGATGTAAGGCATGTGTACGTGTAGGAAGAGAGGAAAGTGATTGGTTCTCAGTGAATGTAGGTTTGCGGCAGGGATGTGTGATGTCTCCATGGTTGTTTGATTTGGTTATGGATGGGGTTGTTAGGGAGGTGAATGCAAGAGTTTTGGAAAGAGGGGCAAGTATGCAGTCTGTTGTGGATGAGAGAGCTTGGGAAGTGAGTCAGTTGTTGTTCGCTGATGATACAGCGCTGTTGGCTGATTCATGTGAGAAACTGCAGAAGCTTGTGGCTGAGTTTGGTAAAGTGTTTGAAAGAAGAAAGTTAAGAGTAAATTTGAATAAGAGCAAAGTTATTAGGTACAGTAGGGTTGAGGGTCAAGTTGATTGGGAGGTAAGTTTGAATGGAGAAAAACTGGAGGAAGTAAAGTGTTTTAGATATCTGGGAGTGGATCTGGCAGCGGATGGAACCATGGAAGCGGAAGTGAATCATAGTGTGGGGATGGAGGCGAAAATTCTGGGAGCCTTGAAGAATGTTTGGAAGTCGGGAACATTATCTCGGAAAGCAAAAATGAGTATGTTTAAAGGAATAGTGGCTTCAACAATGTTGTATGGTTGCGAGAGAATGAGTAAGGAAAGATTCACCGAGAGGATATATGTGTCAGAGGTGGAGGAAACGAGGAGAAGTGGGAGACCATATTGGAGGTGGAAAGATGGAGTGAAAAAGATTTTGAGTTGTCGGGGCCTGAACATGCAGGAGGGTGAAAGGCGTGCAAGGAATAGAGTGAATTGGAACGATGTGGTATACCGGGGTCAACGTGCTGTCAATGGATTGAACCAAGGCATGTGAAGCGTCTGGGATAAACCATGGAAAGTTCTGTGGGGCCAGGATGTGCAAAGAGAGCTGTGGTTTCGGTGCATTATTACATGACAGCTAGAGACTGAGTGTGAACGAATGGGGCCTTTGTCGTCTTTTCCTAGCACTACCTCGCGCACATAAGGGGGGAGTGGGTTGTTATTCCATATGTGGCGAGGTGGCCATAGGAATAGACGGACAGTATGAATTATGTACATGTGTATACATGTATATGTCTATGTGTGTATATATATATGTGTGTACATTGAGATGTATGGGTATGTATATTTGAGTGTGTGGACGTGTATGTATATACATGTGTATGTGGGCGGGTTGGGCCATTCTTTCGTCTGTCTCCTAGCGCTACCTCGCTAACATGGGAGACAGCGACAAAGCAAAATAAATAAATAGATAATATATATATATATATATATATATATATATATATATATATATATATATATATATATATATATGTATATATATACATATATATATATATAGTTGTTGTTTGCTAATGATACGACGCTAGTGTCTGATTCGGGTGAGAAACTGCAGAAGCTGGTGACTGAATTTGGTAAAGACTGATAAAGAAGAAAGCTGAGAATAAATGTGTATAAGAGCAAGGTTGTTAGGTACAGTATGGTTGAGGAACAAGTCAATTGGGAGGTAAGTTTGAATGGAGAAAAATTGGAGGAAGTGAAGTGTTTTAGATATATGGGAGTGGATTTGGCAGCGGATGGAACCATGGAAGAAGAAGTGAATCATAGGGTGGGGGAGGGGGCGAAAGTTCTGGGAGCGTTGAAGAATGTGTGAAAGTCGAGAACGTTATCTTGGAAAGCAAAAATGGGTATGTTTGAAGGATTAGTGGTTCCAACAATGATATAAGGTTGCGAGGCGTGGGCAATAGATAGAGTTGTACGGAGGAGGGTGGATATGCTGGAAATGAGATGTTTGAGGACAATATATGGTGTGATGTGGTTTGATCGAGTAAGTAATGAAAGGGTAAGAGAGATGTGTGGTAATAAAAAGAGTGTGGTTGAGAGAGCAGAAGAGGGTGTTTTGAAATGGTTTGGTCACATGGAGAGAATGAGTGAGAAAAGATTGACAAAGAGGATGTATGTGTCAGAGGTGGAGGGAGCTAGGAGAAGTGGGAGACCAAATTGGAGGTGGAAAGATGGAGTGAAAAAGATTTTGTGTGATCGGGGCCTGAACATGCAGGAGGGTGAAAGGAGGGCAAGGAATAGAGTAAATTGGATCGATGTGGTATACCAGGGTTGACGTGCTGTCAGTGGATTGAATCAGGGCATGTGAAGCGTCTGTGGTAAACTATGGAAAGTTGTGTGGGGCCTGGATGTGGAAAGGGAGCTGTGATTTCGGGCATTATTGCATGACAGCTAGAGACTGAGTGTGAGCGAATGGGGCCTTAGTTGTCTTTTCCTAGTGCTACCTCGCACACATGAGGGGGGAGGGGGATGGTATTCCATGTGTGGCGAGGTGGCGATGGGAATGAATAAAGGCAGACAGTATGAATTGTGTGCATGGGTATATATGTAAGTGTCTGTGTGTGTATATATATGTGTACTTTGAGATGTATAGGTATGTATATTTGCGTGTGTGGACGTGTATGTATGTACATTGTGTATGGGGGTGGGTTGGGCCATTTCTTTCGTGTTTCCTTGCGCTACCTCGCAAACGCGGGAGACAGCGACAAAGCAAAATAATAGAAATAATATGATAATATATATATATATATATATATATATATATATATATATATATATATATATTGCATATGAACACGCACCTTCATAGAGCATACAAACCTCCTACAGCCCGGATCGATCCCGGGACCCGTGTGCAACAGGCGGGAGCGCTATCGCTAGGCTATGATCGCCCCTATAGGGAAATGACTATTCGAATACTATGTACTCGAATACCCTTCGTCTCACTTTGGTGAGCAACGGGGACCTACACCGGTCATTTCCAATCAGGCTCACAAACCCAGCATATAACATCTTACCGTATCTAAGTGTACAATGCAGAGGTATATGAATACCGTTAGTTTCGGGGGAAATGCTATAAGCAGGCTGTGTTGATAGAGTTGATAGAGATGTTCTTTGGAAGGTTTTAAGATTGCATGGTGTGGCAGGAAATTTGATTGAAACAGTGAAATGATTTTATCAAGAAGTAAAATATTTTTACGAGTAGGAAGAGAGGAAAGTGATTGGTTCCCAGTAAATGTCGGTTTGCTTTGGGGTGCGTGATGTTTCCATAGTTGTTTAATTAGTTTATGGATGGGTTGGGTAGGGAGGTGAATGCATGAGTTTTGGAGAAATGAGCAAGTGTGCAGTCTGTTGTAGATGAGAGGGCTTGGGACGTAAGTCAGTTGTTGTTCGCTGATTATACATCGGTGGCGGCTGATTCCAGTGAGAAACTGCAGAAATTGGTGACTAAGTTTGGTAGAGTGTGCGAAAGGTAAAAGTTAGGAGTAAATGTGAATAAAAGCATGGTTATTAGATTCGGTAGGGTTGAGGAATGAGTTTATTGGGAGGTAAGTTTGAATGGAGAAAATTTGAGGAAGTGAAGTGTTTTCGATGTCTGGGAGTGGACTGAGAAGCGGATGGGACCATGGAAGCGGAAGTGAGTCACAGGGTGGGGATCAGGGAGTGAAGGTTCTGGGAACTTTGAAGTATGTGTTTAAGGCGAGAAAGTTTCCTCGGAGAGCAGAAATACATATGTTTGAAGGAATAGTGACACCGACAATGTTATATGGCCGCGAGTCATAGGCTATAGATAGGATTGTGCGGAGGAGGGTGGATGTGCTGAAAATATGTTTCAGGACAATATGTGGCGTGAAGTGGTTTGATCGAGTAAGTAATAAATAGGAAGGAGAGTTGTGTGGTAAGAGTGTGGTTGAGCAAGCAGAAGAGGGCGTGATGAAGTGGATTGGGCATATTGAGAGAATGAGTGAGGATAGATTGACAGAGAGGATATATGAGTCATAGGTGGAGAGAAGAAGTGGGAGACCAAATTGGAGGTGGAATGAGAGTGAGAAAAAGATTTTCAGCCATCGAAGCCTAAAAAAAAACATAAGGGTGAAAGGCAAGCAAGGAATAAATTGAACTGGAAAGATGTGGTATATTGGGGTCGACGTGCTGTTAATGGACTGAACCAGGGCATGTAAAGCGTCTAGGATAAACGATGTAATGATCTCTGTGGCTGAGATGTGGAAAAAGAGCTGGTGTTTCGGTGCAATACATATGACAGCTAGAGACTGAGTTTGAAGGAATAGGGCCTTTTCATGTTTCCCTGTCGCTACATCGCTGAAGTAGGTAGAGAGGTTGTTCTTTCCTGTGTAATAGGGTAGCGACGTGAATGGATGAAGGCAGCAAGTTCTAATATGAAATTCTGTATGTATGTACATGTTTGTGTATGCATATGTATGTATATGTGCGTCTTTGGCGTTATGCGAGTCAGTTGTTGTTCGCTGATGATACAGCGCTGGTGGCTGATTCGGTTGAAAAACTGCAAAAGTTGGTGACTGAGTTTGGTAGAGTGTGGTAACGAAGAAAGCTTAAAGCAATTGTGAATAAGAGCAACTCTATTAGGTACAGTAAGGTTGAGATGCAAGTCAATTGGGAGGAAAGTTTGAATGGAGAAAAACTGGAGGAAGTGAAATGTTTTAGATATCTGGGAGTGGATTTGGCTGCAGATAGAACCATGGAAGCGGAAATGAGTCACAGGGTGGGGTGGAGGGCGAAAGTTCTGGGAGCGTTGAGGAATGTGTGGAAGGCGAGAATATTATCTCAAAAAGCAAAAATGGGTATGTTTGAAGGCATAGTGTATCCAAAAAAGCTATATGGTTGCGAGGCATGGGCTATAGGTAGAGTTCTACGGAGGAGGGTGGATGTGTTAGAAATGAGATGTTCAAGACAAGATGTGATGTGAGGTCGTTTGATCAAGTAAGTAATGAAAGGGTAAGAGAGAAGTGTTAACAAAAAGAGTGTGGTTGAGAGAGCAGAAGAGGGTGTTTTCAAATAGTTTGGTCACATGGAGAGAATGAGTGAGGAAAGATTGACAAAGAAGATATATGTGTCAGAGGCGAAGGGAACGAGGAAAAGTGGGAGATCAAATTGGAGGTGGAAAGATGGAGTGAAAAAGATTTTGAATGATCGGGGTCTGAACATGCAGGAGGGTGAAAGTCGTGCAAGGAATAGAGTGAATTGGAACGATGTGGTATACCGGGTTCGACGTGCTGTCAATGGATTGAACCAGGGCATGTGAAGCGTCTGGGGTAAACCAGGGAAAGTTTTGTGGGGTCTGGATGTGGAAAGGGAGCGGTGGTTTCGGTGCACTATACATGACTGCTATAGACTGAGTGTGAATGAATATGGCCTTTGTTGTCTTTTCCTAGTGCTACCTCCCACGCGTGCGTGAGGAACGGAGTGTCATTCCATGTGTGGCGTGGTGGTGACGAGAATGAATGAATGCAGCAAGTATGAATTATGTACATGTGTATATATGTATATGTTTATGTATGCATATATATGTATACGTTCAAAGGTTTAGCTATGTATATTTGTGTGTGTGGACTTGTAAATATATACATGTGCATGTGGGTGGGTTGGGCCATTCTTTGGTCTGTTTCCTTGCACTACTTCGCGAACGCGGAAGACAGCGACAAATTATGATAAAGAATATACATAATATGTAATATGTATGGTATTGCAGTGGGATTTATTAAAAAAGGGGGTGACTGTATTGTTGACTGGTTGGTAAGGTTATTTAATGTATGTATCAGTCATGGTGAGGTGCCTGAGGATTGGCGGAATGCGTGCATAGTGCCATTGTACAAAGGAAAAGGGTATAAGAGTGAGTACTCAGATTACAGAGGTATAAGTTTGTTGAGTATTCCTGGTAAATTATATGGGAGGGTATTGATTGAGAGGGTGAAGGCATGTACAGAGCATCAGATTGGGGAAGAGCAGTGTGGTTTCAGAAGTGGTAGAGGATGTGTGGATCAGGTGTTTGCTTTGAAGAATGTATGTGAGAAATACTTAGAAAAGCAAATGGATTTGTATGTAGCATTTATGGATCTGGAGAAGGCATATGATAGAGTTGATAGAGATGCTCTGTGGAAGGTATTAAGAATATATGGTGTGGGAGGCAAGTTGTTAGAAGCAGTGAAACGTTTTTATCGAGGATGTAAGGCATGTGTACGTGTAGGAAGAGAGGAAAGTGATTGGTTCTCAGTGAATGTAGGTTTGCGGCAGGGGTGTGTGATGTCTCCATGGTTGTTTAATTTGTTTATGGATGGAGTTGTTAGGGAGGTGAATGCAAGAGTTTTGGAAAGAGAGGCAAGTATGAAGTCTGTTGTGGATGAGAGAGCTTGGGAAGTGAGTCAGTTGTTCTTCGCTGATGATACAGCGCTGGTGGCTGATTCATGTGAGAAACTGCAGAAGCTGGTGACTGAGTTTGGTAAATTGTGTGAAAGAAGAAAGTTAAGAGTAAATGTGAATAAGAGCAAGGTTATTAGGTACAGTAGGGTTGAGGGTCAAGTCAATTGGGAGGTAAGTTTGAATGGAGAAAAACGGGAGGAAGTAAAGTGTTTTAGATATCTGGGAGTGGATCTGGCAGCGGATGGAACCATGGAAGCGCAAGTGGATCATAGGATGGGGGAGGGGGCGAAAATCCTGGGAGCCTTAAAGAATGTGTGGAAGTCGAGAACATTATCTCGAAAAGCAAAAATGGGTATATTTGAAGGAATAGCGGTTCCAACAATGTTGTATGGTTGCGAGGCGTGGGCTATGGATAGAGTTGTGCGCAGGAGGGTGCATGTGCTGGAAATGAGATGTTTGAGGACAATGTGTGGTGTGAGGTGGTTTGATCGAGTAAGTAACGTAAGGGTAAGAGAGATGTGTGGAAATAAAAAGAGCGTGGTTGAGAGAGCAGAAGAGGGTGTTTTGAAATGGTTTGGTCACATGGAGAGAATGAGTGAGGAAAGATTGACCAAGAGGATATATGTGTCGGAGGTGGAGGGAACGAGAGAAGTGGGAGACCAAATTGGAGGTGGAAAGATGGAGTGAAAAAGATTTTGAGTGATCGGGGCCTGAACATGCAGGAGGGTGAAAGGCGGGCAAGGAATAGAGTGAATTGGATCGAAGTGGTATACCGGGGTTGACGTGCTGTCAGTGGATTGAATCAGGGCATGTGAAGCGTTTGGGGTAAACCATGGTAAGTTGTGTGGGGCCTGGATGTGGAAAGGGAGCTGTGGTTTCGGGCATTATTGCATGAAAGCTAGAGACTGAGTGTGAAGGAATGGGGCCTTTGTTGTCTTTTCCTAGCGCTACCTAGCACACATGAGGGGGGAGGGGGATGGTATTCAATGTGTGGCGAGGTGGCGATAGGAATGAATAAAGGCAGACAGTGTGAACTGTGTACATGGGTATATATGTATGTGTCTGTGTGTGTATATATATGTGTACATTGAGATGTATAGGTATGTATATTTGCGTGTGTGGACGTGTATGTATATACATGTGTATGGGGGTGGGTTGGGCCATTTCTTTAGTCTGTTTCCTTGCGCTACCTCGCTAACGCGGGAGACAGCGACAAAGCAAAATAAATAAATATATACACATGTATATACATACGCGTCCCCCACACGCAAATATACATACCCATACATCTCAATGTACACATATATATACACACACAGACATATACATATATACACATGCACACAATTCACACTGTCTGCCTTTATTCATTCCCATCGCCACCTCGCCACACATGGAATAACATCCCCCTCCCCCCTCATGTGTGCGAGGTAGCGCTATGAAAAGACAACAAAGCCCCCATTCGTTCACACTCAGTCTCTAGCTGTCATGCAATAATGCCCGAAACCACAGCTCCCTTTCCACATCCAGGCCCCACAGAACTTTCCATGGTTTGCCCCAGGCGCTTCGCATGCCCTGATTCAATCCATTGAAGAAAGTTAAGAGTAAATGTGAATAAGAGCAAGGTTATTAGGTACAGTAGGGTTGAGGGTCAAGTCAATTGGGAGGTGAGTTTGAATGGAGAAAAACTGGAGGAGGTAAAGTGTTTTAGATATCTGGGAGTGGATCTGGCAGTGGATGGAACCATGGAAGCGGAAGTGGATCATAGGATGGGGGAGGGGGCGAAAATTCTGGGAGCCTTGAAGAATGTGTGGAAGTCGAGAACATTATCTCGGAAAGCAAAAATGGGTATGTTTGAAGGAATAGTGGTTCCAACAATGTTGTATGGTTGCGAGGCGTGGGCTATGGATTGAGTGGTGCGCAGGAGGATGGATGTGCTGGAAATGAGATGTTTGAGGACAATGTGTGGTGTGATGTGGTTTGATCGAGTAAGTAACGTAAGGGTAAGAGAGATGTGTGGAAATAAAAAGAGCGTGGTTGAGAGAGCAGAAGAGGGTGTTTTGAAATGGTTTGGGCACATGGAGAGAATGAGTGAGGAAAGATTGACCAAGAGGATATATGTCTATTTTCTCTTTAAATGTGGCACTGGGAAAGCTTTTCTTCTCTTTAGTCTCTTTCGATGTCTCTTTTCTTCTGCATACTCAGCATATTCTTCATTTTCTTTTCGTTTTACCCTCGGACTATCAGCTCTAATGAGTGCCGACTGAATTCCTCCGTGTTTGTAAGATTCTTAGCTTGTTTAAGCTCTTTCCATGATATGCTTCCATAGTGCATGTAATCATGACTGGCTGCCTCTTTGCGACGTAACTATATCTACAAATTCCCTGTTTATCTTTTAACTCAAAGATTTGATAGACACATATATATATATATATATATATATATATATATATATATATATATATATATATATGTGTGTGTGTGTGTGTGTGTGTGTGTGTGTGTGTGTGTGTGTGTATGAAGACTATGCAATTCTATTTCTCAATTTGTTTTCTTAAAGAAGTTGCTTGTGCTAGTGTATCTACCACGATCATCTTTTCCTTATCATCACCAGTTTCTTTTCTGATCAAAGTCAACCATTACAGGATTATTTTCCAATCAGTCTGTGAATGATAACTCTATATCTCAATCTACAATCTTTTATGAGTCAAGATCTTATAATCTCGATGTAATAACATCTCCAATTCTAGTACGTTCACTGGCCTGCCGATGCAAGATATTTTCCTGTGAATACTCAAGACATTGTATATGTATATAATGTACGTATACCACAGGTCAGATTCGAAGCCCGGGGGGGCTATTGCGGCCACAGGAAGATTAACATATATAAAGGCCTGTCTACACGAGCGGGCCTGATCGGCGGGCTTGCCCGTTAACGGGCATATTTGACGGGCAAACGATCAAATTGCCCGAAAGCCCGCCGAGCGAAATCACTGAGCTGGTGCCCGGTAGCTGGAGTTTCTACCATGCCAAACGCAAGATAATGTCGTGAACCCACAGCGGGCCTTCATCCCATATCCCTCGGCATAGTAGCACAGTGAACATTTAACGATGGTAGCCCAGGATAACTCTAGTGAGCCATCAACAATTTTTTGGTCTAAAGCACTTACTAGTACTTTGATTGACCTTTATCGTAAGAATCCATATTTATGGAATGTGAAGCTGAATAAGTAGACCCACTTGCTCAAAATCGCAGAGTTGCTTCCAGACGAGCTTCTGTTGTGATGCTCAGCGTTTCTCATAACTGTGTCTTTCTTCACTATGTATGGCTCCACCTTTGATAACAAGATGTAAAAAGTGCTTACACTCATCCTCAGGTAATTTCTGAAGTCGTGTTCCTCACTACTTTGTAGTTCATGAAGTATTGTTGCAGTGCTTCCAAACACACTTCTTTTCTTTAACCAATCTTTACACCATATCCTTTTCTTCTTTTTCTTCTTGAGACACAAAGCTATTATCATAGAGCACAAAATCTTTTTCTTGACAATGCTAGGCACCATGGTTCTCGTACCGCACTCCACCCGCTACTGGCAACATCGTCGGGCAGGCCCGGCTGTTCATCACTTCGGTCGTGTGGACAACATTCACGGGCAGGCCCGCCAGAATTTACCCGTTAACGGGCAAACCCGCCGAACAGGCCCGCTCGTGTAGACAGGCCTTAAGCACCAATCGTCTTTTAACCTCCATATGGCCGAGGCAGCAGGACGCTAAGTTAACCTGGGAATTGCTCGATCTCCAGATTGAGGGATGGCTGGCAACCCTCTCATTGCTTTGAGACTCCGTTGGAACTAAGGTTGTTCCATTTTCCTACTACTGTCGAGGTCTTGCATATGTCTATAAATGTGTTTCTGTTCTCTTCAAGTCTCTTCTACACATTTTTTTTATGCTTCTTTTATGCTTCAACCAGTTGCTTTTTTCTGTAATCAATGATGTGGTTCTTAAGTGTTTTCAGTGTAGGTACCTTTCATTTGCCACGGATCGTAGGCCTAACTTTGTACTGTGTGTGATTTCAAGATGTGTGTGTGTGGTCATTGGAGAGAAAGTCAGGATGGGAAGCTCTTGAACTTCACTTTCGCTTCTCATAATCATATATCCATCTGGACAGATTAGCTCAAATCATTAGCGTGTTGTCTCCGCTGCTCCACCGATTTCAGGTCTATTTTCTCTTTAAATGTGGCACTGGGAAAGCTTTTCTTCTCTTTAGTCTCTTTCGATGTCTCTTTTCTTCTGCATACTCAGCATATTCTTCATTTTCTTTTCGTTTTACCCTCGGACTATCAGCTCTAGTGAGTGCCGACTGAATTCCTCCGTGTTTGTAAGATTCTTAGCCTGTTTAAGCTCTTTCCATGATTTGCTTCCATAGTGCATGTAATCATGACTGGCTGCCTCTTTGCGACGTAACTATATCTACAAATTCCCTGTTTATCTTTTAACTCAAAGATTTGATAGACATATCTATAGCATCTAGTAGTGTTTTGCTGAACATTTTCTTCCATCTCTAACCTTTCCTGATCAGCTGGAAAATGACCTTTCTTCAATGATTTATGTCTACCTCCTGCTGGACTAATGATCTTGATTTTGGCACTTTCCCTTCCAACCTCAACTGTCGGCTTAGTCCTGCTGTGTTGATGAAGATTCATCAACAATCCATGTTTCTAGTTTGACTGAATATCTGTTTTAGCCAGTATGCACTGAGTGTGAATTCAATTCATTTTTTTACTCTTTCAGTATGTGTGTTCATAAGTTTGGGTTTCAGTGTGTATGCGTTTTCTTTTTCCATTTTCTTTTGCTTTATGTTTGTATTTCATTGTGTCTCCGAGTTTCAATGTCTGTTTATGTATCTGAGCAGATGAATTATGATAAGACTAATCAAAAACATTGCAAGGTTTCCAAATGATTGAATCAAAGTGCAGTTATTACTTAATTTTCTATCCTCACAGGGTCTGGCCGATGTCTACAAATATCATGACAACGTGGATAAATTATTTCGATTGGTTCAGCAGGGCAAATCAGTGTTCCTTGGAAACCGCGCCACAATGGAATATATCATCAAGAATAAATTTACCAGGCGAGGTGTCTCTAGTCTCAGGTTGATGAAGGTTAGTTATAAGTTTCATTTTTAGGACTCCTCCATCCATATCTCTTACTCAAGCAGTAAGATGACAAAACTTCATATTCATCTGAATTTCAGAAGAGAGCTGAGGGAGACTTTCTCTTCCATTGGATATGGGGGAAGAAAATATGTCCAGCCTGATATCAAATTTTGATTGTTATTTCAGATAATTACTCCATTACATTCTATATGGATAACATTACTGTAAAAGGACACTACACATAGGAGTTACTTCTACATCACCTTTGATAACTAATACGGAAGTTTATGATAAATATATAAATGAAAAATGAGGATATAAAGAATTACATGGGTAAGACTATGATATCAGGTGAGTGATATGTATGAGATGCAAAGGATTAACTTCATAATTATTCACATGCAACATATACTCTAACATTTGAAACGCTCTTGTTATCAATGTCTGTTTCAGCACACACACACACACACACACACACACACACACACACACACACACACACACACGCACACATACACACACACACACACACTCCATTGTAATAAACATGATTCGATCATACTAGGATATTGTCAACATATCACATATCACTAACCAAGGGAGAGTAATTTCCTCTGAATAAGAAGAATTTACTAATGTTTTCTTGATAATACAAATCCAATTAGTTGAGAAAGACATTCGTTAGGAGAACATATTAGATCTTGTTCAAGATACAAAAGACGACCTTTTTGATAATGTTAAGGTTAAAGGAAAGATTGGTACAAGCAATCATCTATAGGTTACTTCTGAGGTCATGTATAGGTTAGTTTTGAGGTCATCTATAAGTTAGTTCTGAGGTCATGTATAGGTTAGTTCTGAGGTCATCTATAGGTTAGTTCTGAGGTCATGTATAGGTTAGTTCTGAGGTCATCTATAAGTTAGTTCTGAGGTCATCTTGAACTCTGCTTTTAATGTTGGTAAACATGAAAGTTGCGACGAAGAAAAATACCAGATTATGGACTTGTGAATATGCATAACCTTTACATTACCCTAGACAGGCAAATCTGGAATGATGATATCAGTGAAAACGATAAGGACATAGATTGAGTAAGCTTCAGTGATGCATGCGAAGTATTAAGGAGAGCATATGTTTCAGGGCAATGTATACGTATCATTTCCAAAAATTGTTGGTAGGACAAAGGAATAAGAAAATAGCTACCGTCTAAAGAAATAGATTATAAGAAAATACAACACACCAATAACGAAGATAGTATATCAAATTTAGTTTAACTGGAATACCAGTTAGACTTCCTGACCGTGACTCATTCACGAGCCGCCCAGGGCTTAGCGCATTGCTTCGAATCCTGATTGTGACGGGATCAACAGTCTTCCCATCTCTTCATCCATCCATAGGTATTGCTCAAGAGAATATGTACCATGCTTAAGCTAGGGCATAAAATAAAGTGGCAGGAGGTCAAGAGAAAGGTGCAAGAGGTGAAAAAGAGGGTAAATGAGAGTTGGGGTGAGAGAGTATCATTAAATCTTTAGGAGATTTTAGAGATTTTTGGAAGGAGGTAAATAACGGTGTAAGACAAGAGAACAAATGGGAACATCGGTGAAAGGGGCTAACGGGGAGATAATAACAAGTAGTGATGAAGTGGGGAGATGAAGTGAGTATTGTGAAGGTTTGTTGAATGTGTTTGATGATAGAGTGGCAGAGATAGGATGTTTTGGTCGGGGTGTTGTGCAAAGTGAGAGGATCAGGGAGAATGGTTTGTTAAACAGAGAAGAGGTAGTGAAAGTTTTGCAGAAGATGAAAGGCGGCAAGGCGGAGGGTTTGGATGGTATTGCAGTGGAACTTATTAAAAGGGGGGGGGGTCAATATGTTGTTGATTGGTACGTAAGGATATTCAATATATGTATGGATCATGGTGAAGTGCCTGAGGATTGGCGGAATGCATGCATAGTGCCATTATACAAAGGCAAACGGGATAAAGGTGAGTGTTCAAACTACAGAGGCATAAGTTTGTTGAGTATTCCAGGAAAAATATATCAGAGGGTATTGATTGAGAAGGTGAAGGCATGAACAAAACATCAGACTGGGGAAGAGCAGTGTGGTTTCAGAAGTGGCAGAGGATGTGTGGATAAGGTATTTTCTTTGAAGACTGTATGTGAGAAATACTTAGAAAAAAGAATTGGATTTGTATTAGCATTTGTGGATCTGGAAAAAGCACATGACACGGTTGATAGAGATGCTCTGTGGAAGGTTTTAAGAGTATATGGTGCAGGAGATAAGTTACCAGAAACAGTGAAAAGTTTTCACCAAGGATGTAAGGCATGTGTATGAGTAGGAAGAGAGGAAAGTGATTGGTTTCCAGTGAACGTCAGTGAACAATGTTATATGGTTGGGAGGCATTGGCTATAGATAGGGCTGTGCGGAAGAGGTTGGATGTGTTGGAAATGAAATGTTTGAGGACATATAGTCTGAGGTGGTTTGATCGAGTAAGTAATGAAAGGGTAAGCGAGATGTGTGGTAATAAAAAAAAGAGTGTGGTTGAGAGAGCAGAAGAGGGTGTTTTGAAATGATTTGGACACATAGAGAGAATGAGTGAGGAAAGATTGACAAAGAGGATAAATGTGTCAGAGATGGAGGGAAGAAGGAAAAGCGGGAGGCCAGATTTGAGTGAAAAAGATTTCAAGTGATCGGGGCCTAAATATAGAGGAGGATGAAAGACGTGTAAGGAATAGAGTGAATTGGAACGATGTGGTATACCGGGGATCGACGTGCTGTCAATGAATTGAACCAGGACATGTGAAGTGTCTAGAGTAAACCATGGAAAGGTCTGTCGGGCCTAGATGTGGAAAAAGGAGCTGTGGTTTCGGTGCATTACACATGACATGAATGACAGGCAATAGCATCGCTACCCCATTGGGTAGCACCAGGAAAACACACAAAAAAGGCAACAGTCTGTAGCTGTCATGTGTAATGCACAGAAACCACAGTTCCCCATCCACATTCAGGCCCCACAAAGCTTTCCATGGTTCATACTGTTTATTTGCTGGTTTTGATTAAGATGATCTTATTTCGCAGGAATGCTATATAACACAACACGGGGCCATGGGCTTGCAACGTCACTCACCTATTACAAAAAAGTTCGACCATCTTATGGGATTGATACAACAGAGCGGCCTGGTTCAAAAGTTTATTATCGATGCTCTTCGACTCGACGCGTCACTTACGGTGAGATATCTTAGATAATCGAGGAAGAGGGAGAAGAAAAATTTAGAGTACTATTGTAAATACAATGTTGATCTCAGTGAGAGGTATGCATGGTCATTTACTTTTATATCAACTCGTATTCTTTAATCTAGTGAAGTAAAACCACGAACAAACGTAAAACAACATCACTTCATTATCTGTTGTCTTTAGTACTAATGTGTAGTGCGTCGTTGACAAAGCCTACCAATCATAACCAAGCTCCTCAGACTATCCCAAGGGTATTTTCAGTGCTTCATCACCCTTAGTTAAATCTTTTTCAAGTAAATGACCTCATATATACCACATGGATCTAATTAATTTCAGTTGGTACTTAGCTCTAGACCCATGAATGCTCTATCCATCCATCTCCATCCTTGCCATCTTTGCATCCTTGTTCCCTCCATGTCTGGCATGTATATCGTTTTAATCTTTTTTCTTTCATCCTTTCCTTTTGCCTGAAACAATTTAGCTCACTCTGGTTGGCTTTCTCAGTCATAGGGCTACCTTTCAAGAAGTACACAGACCAGCCAAAATGAAATAAGAGAAACCGTGAGTACTAAAAACAATTTCATATTCTAATTTAATGAGATTAAATGAAATAGAAAAATCTAAGAGTTTATAGAAAATTAAATGAACTTCTCAATAAAGGAAACTGGAAGTACAGAAGTGTTTTTGTAAGTGAGTGATCTGGATAACTGCAATAATATTGCCTCATAAAAAAGATAAAAAGATCATGAGAGGCAAGTGTTTTGGAAGTAGCTGAGTGAGTGCGCACAGCAGCTTTGATGCACGAAACCGGTTTATAGTGATGGGTGATTTAGATTAGGTGAGTAATGTGGCAGTTAAGGGTATGATCGGTGTATATGGGGTGTTCAGTGTAGTGAATGGAAATGGTAAAGACCTTGTATAATTGTGTGCTCAAAAATGGATGTGTGGATCAGGTGTTTGCTTTGAAGAATGTATGAGAGAAACTTACAACAGCAAATGGATTTGTATGTAGCATTTATGGATCTGGAGAAGGCATATGATAGAGTTGATGGAATTGCTCTGTGGAAGGTATTAAGAATATATGGTGTGGGAGGCAAGTTGATGGAAGCAGGGAAAAGTTTTCATCGAGGTTGTAAGGCATGTGTATGTGTATGAAGAGAGGAAAGTGATTGGTTCTTCGTGAATGCTGATTTGGGGCAGAGGTGCGCGATGTCTCCATGGTTGTTTAATCTTTTTATGGATGGGGTTGTTATGGAGGAGCATGCAAGAGTTTTGGAAGGAGGGGCAAGTATGCAGTTTGTTGTGGATGAGAGAGCTTGGGAAGTGAGTCAGTTGTTGTTCACTGATGATACAGCGCTGGTGGCTGAGTTATGTGAGAAACTGCAGAAGCTGGTGATAGTTTGGTAGTGAAAGAAGAAAGCTGAGAGTAAATGTGAATAAGAGCAAGGTTATTAGGTACAGTAGGGTTGAGGGACAAGTCAATAGGGAAGTAAATTTGGATGGAGAAAAACTGGAGGAAGTGAAGTGTTTTGGATATCTGAAAGTGGATTTGGTAGCGGGTGGAACCAAGGAAGCGGAAGTGAATCATAGGGTGGGGGAGGGGGAGAAAGTTCTGGGAGCGATGAAAATTGTGTGGAAGTCGAGAATCAAAACAAAACAAGAAAACAAAAATAGGTATGTTTGAAGGAATAGCGCTTCCAACAATGTTATATGGTTGCGAGGTGTGCACTATAGATACAGTCTTGCGGAGGAGGGTAGATGTGCTGGAAATGAGATGTTTGAGAACAATATGTGGTGTGAAGTGGTTTGATCGAGTAAGTGATGAAAGGGTAAGATAGATGTGTGGTGGTAAAAAGAGTGTGGTTGAGGGAGCAGAAGAGGGTGTCTTGAAATGAATTAATCACATGGAGAGGATGAGTGAGGAAATATTGACAAAGAGGATATATGTGTCAGAGGTGTAGGGAACGAGGAGAAGTGGAAGATTAAATTGAAGGTGGAAAGATGGAGTGAAAAAGATTTTGAGTGATCGAAGCCTGAATATGCAGGAGGGTAAAAGGGACAAGGAATAGAGTGAATTGGAACGATGTGGTATACCGGGGTCGACGTGCTGTCAATGGATTGAAACAGGGCATGTGAAACATCTGGGGTAAACCATGAATAAGTTTTGTGGGACCTGGATGTGGAAAGGAAGCTGTGGTTTCGGTGCATTATTACATGACAGCTAGAGACTGAGTGTGAACGAATGTGGCCTTTGTTGTCTTTTCATAGCGCTACCTCTCGTACATGCGGAGGGAGGGCGTTGTCATTTTATGTGTGGAGGGATGGCGACGGGAATGAATAAGGGCAGACAGTATGAATTATGTACATGTGTATATATGTATATGTCTGTGTGTGCATATATATGTGTACGTTGAGATGCATAGGTATGTATAAGTGCTGTGTGTAGACGTGTATGTATATACATGTGTATGTAGGTGGCATGAGCCATTCTTTCGTCTGTTTCCTTGCGCTACCTTGTTAACGCGGTGGACAGCGTCAAAGTACAATAAAAAGTAAATATTATATGTATATGTATAATTGCAGATTTAATAACTGGGATTGCATTACTCCTGTCATTACAAGGATCATAGTTTATAACGTGATTAAACAAGGCATTTGCTTCTTATCCTGTTTTTATACTATATAAATGTTGATTAATTCTAACAGAAAGATCCTTACCAGTCTGCACAACATAAAACTTATCACAATTTCTATGTGGCACTTTGTAGATGCAACCAAGAAAAAAAAAAATATATATATATATATATATATATATATATATATATATATATATATATATATATATATATATATATATATATATCCCTGGGGATAGGGGAGAAAGAATACTTCCCACGTATTCCCTGCGTGTCGTAGAAGGCGACTAAAATGGGAGAGAGCGGGGGGCTGGAAATCCTCCCCTCTCACTATTCTTTTTTTTATTTTCCAAAAGAAGGAACAGAGAAGGGGGCCAGGTGAGGATATTCCCTCAAAGGCCCAGTTCTCTGTTCTTAACGCTACCTCGCTAACGCGGGAAATGGCGAATAGTTTGAAAGAAAAAAAAAGAAATATATATATATATATATATATATATATATATATATATATATATATATATATATATATATATATATATTATTCCTGGGGATCGGGGATTAAGAATACTTCCCACGTATTCCCTGCGTGTTGTAGAAGGCGACTAAAAGGGGAGGGAGCGGAGGCTGGAAATCCTCCCCTCTCGTTTTTTTTTTTTTAATTTTCTAAAAGAAGGAACAGAGGGGGCCAGGTGAGGATATTCCAAAAAAGGGCCCAGTCCTCTGTTCTTAACGCTACCTTGCTAACGCGGGAAATGGCGAATAGTTTAAAAGAAAGAAAAGATATATATATATATATATATATATATATATATATATATATATATATATATATATATATATATATATATATATATATATATGTATGTATATATATCTATATATTACATATTATATATATATATATATATATATATATATATATATATATATATATATATATATATATATATATATATATATATATCTTTTTCTTTCATACTATTCGCTATTTCCCGCGTTAGCAAGGTAGCGTTAAGAACAGAGGACTGGGCCTCTGAGGGAATGTCTTCACATGGCCTCGTTTCTCGTTCCCTCTTTTGGAAAATTTAAGAAAAACGAGAGGGGAGGATTTCCAGCCCCCCGCTCCCTCCCCTTTTAGTCGCCTTCTACGACACGCAGGGAATACGTGGGAATTATTCTTTCTCCCCTGTCCCCAGGGATAATATAAATATATATATATATATATATATATATATATATATATATATATATATATATATATATATATATATATACAAATGGATTTGTATGTAGCATTTATGGATCTGGAGAAGGCATATGATAGAGTTGATAGAGATGCTCTATGGAACGGTATTAAGAATATATGGTTTGGGAGGCAAGTTGTTAGAAGCAGTGAAGCGTTTTTATCGAGGATGTAAGGCATGTGTGCGTGTAGGAAGAGAGGAAAGTGATTGGTTCTCAGTGAATGTAGGTTTGCGGCAGGGGTGTGTGATGTCTCCATGGTTGTTTAATTTTCTTATGGATGGCGTTGTTAGGGAGGTGAATGCAAGAGTTTTGGAAAGAGGGGCAAGTATGAAGTCTGTTGTGGATGAGAGAGCTTGGGAAGCGAGTCAGTTGTTCGCTGATGATACAGCGCTGGTGGCTGATTTATGTGAGAAACTGCAGAAGCTGGTGACAGTTTGGTAAAGTGTGTGAAAGAAGAAAGTTAAGAGTAAATGTGAATAAGAGCAAGGTTATTAGGTACAGTAGGGTTTAGGGTCAAGTCAATTGGGAGGCAAGTTTGAATGGAGAAAAACTGGAGGAAGTAAAGTGTTTTAGATATCTGGGAGTGGATCTGGCAGCGGATGGAACCATGGAAGCGGAAGTGAATCATAGGGTGAGGGAGGGGGCGAAAATCCTGGGAGCCTTGAAGAATGTGTGGAAGTCGAGAACATTATCTCGTTTGAAGGAATAGTGGTTCCAACAATGTTGTATGTTTGCGAGGCGTGGGCTATGGATATAGTTGTGCGCAAACGAGGGAGACAGCGACAAAGCAAAATAGTAATGTATATATATACATATATGTATATATATATGTATATATATATATATATATATATATATATATATATATATATGTATATATATATATATATATATATATATATATATTATCCCTGGGGATAGGGGAGAAAGAATACTTCCCACGTATACCCTGCGTGTCGTAGAAGTCGACTAAAAGGGGAGGGAGCGGGGGGCTGGAAATCCTCCCCTCTCGTTTTTTTTTTTTTTTTAATTTTCCAAAAGAAGAAACAGAGAATTGAGCCAGGTGAGGGTATTCCCTCAAAGGCCCAGTCCTCTGTTCTTAACGCTACCTCGCTAATGCGGGAAATGGCGAATAGTTTGAAAGAAAGAAGAAAAAAAAAAAAAAAAAATATATATATATATATATATATATTTTTTTTTTTTTTTTTTTTTATACTTTGTCGCTGTCTCCCGCGTTTGCGAGGTAGCGCAAGGAAACAGACGAAAGAAATGGCCCAACCCCCCCCCCCCATACACATGCACATACACACATCCAGACACGCAAATATACATACCTACACAGCTTTCCATGGTTTACCCCAGACGCTTCACATGCCTTGATTCAATCCACTGACAGCACGTCAACCCCTGTATACCACATGACTCCAATTCACTCTATTTCTTGCCCTCCTTTCACCCTCCTGCATGTTCAGGCCCCGATCACACAAAATCTTTTTCACTCCATCTTTCCACCTCCAATTTGGTCTCCCTCTTCTCCTCGTTCCCTCCACCTCCGACACATATATCCTCTTGGTCAATCTCTCCTCACTCATTCTCTCCATGTGCCCAAACCATTTCAAAACACCCTCTTCTGCTCTCTCGACCACGCTCTTTTTATTTCCACACATCTCTCTTACCCTTACGTTACTTACTCGATCAAACCACCTCACACCACACATTGTCCTCAAACATCTCATTTCCAGCACATCCATCCTCCTGCGCACATCTCTATCCATAGCCCACGCCTCGCAACCATACAGCATTGTTGGAACCACTATTCCCTCAAACATACCCATTTTTGCTTTCCGAGATAATGTTCTCGACTTCCACACATTTTTCAAGGCTCCCAAAATTTTCGCCCCCTCCCCCACCCTATGATCCACTTCCGCTTCCATGGTTCCATCCGCTGACAGATCCACTCCCAGATATCTAAAACACTTCACTTCCTCCAGTTTTTCTCCATTCAAACTCACCTCCCAATTGACTTGACCCTCACCCCTACTGTACCTAATAACCTTGCTCTTATTCACATTTACTCTCAACTTTCTTCTTCCACACACTTTACCAAACTCAGTCACCAGCTTCTGCAGTTTCTCACATGAATCAGCCACCAGCGCTGTATCATCAGCGAACAACAATTGACTCACTTCCCAAGCTCTCTCATCCCCAACAGACTTCATACTTGCCCCTCTTTCCAGGACTCTTGCATTTACCTCCTTTACAACCCCATCCATAAACAAATTGAACAACCATGGAGACATCACACACCCCTGCCGCAAACCTACATTCACTGAGAACCAATCACTTTCCTCTCTTCCTACACGTACACATGCCTTACATCCTCGATAAAAACTTTTCACTGCTTCTAACAACTTGCCTCCCACACCATATATTCTTAATACCTTCCACAGAGCATCTCTATCAACTCTATCATATGCCTTCTCCAGATCCATAAATGCTACATACAAATCCATTTGCTTTTCTAAGTATTTCTCACATACATTCTTCAAAGCAAACACCTGATCCACACATCCTCTACCACTTCTGAAACCGCACTGCTCTTCCCCAATCTGATGCTCTGTACATGCCTTCACCCTCTCAATCAATACCCTCCCATATAATTTACCAGGAATACTCAACAAACTTATACCTCTGTAATTTGAGCACTCACTCTTATCCCCTTTGCCTTTGTACAATGGCACTATGCACGCATTCCGCCAATCCTCAGGCACCTCACCATGAGTCATACATACATTAAATAACCTTACCAACCAGTCAACAATACAGTCACCCCCTTTCTTAATAAATTCCACTGCAATACCATCCAAACCTGCTGCCTTGCCGGCTTTCATCTTCCGCAAAGCTTTTACTACCTCTTCTCTGTTTACCAAATCATTTTCCCTAACCCTCTCACTTTGCACACCACCTCGACCAAAACACCCTATATCTGCCACTCTGTCATCAGACACATTCAACAAACCTTCAAAATACTCATTCCATCTCCTTCTCACATCACCGCTACTTGTTATCACCTCCCCATTTACGCCCTTCACTGACGTTCCCATTTGCTCCCTTGTCTTACGCACCCTATTTACCTCCTTCCAGAACATCTTTTTATTCTCCCTAAAATTTACTGATAGTCTCTCACCCCAACTCTCATTTGCCCTTTTTTTCACCTCTTGCACCTTTCTCTTGACCTCCTGTCTCTTTCTTTTATACTTCTCCCACTCAATTGCATTTTTTCCCTGCAAAAATCGTCCAAATGCCTCTCTCTTCTCTTTCACTAATACTCTTACTTCTTCATCCCACCACTCACTACCCTTTCTAAACAGCCCACCTCCCACTCTTCTCATGCCACAAGCATCTTTTGCGCAATCCATCACTGATTCCCTAAATACATCCCATTCCTCCCCGACTCCCCTTACTTCCATTGTTCTCACCTTTTTCCATTCTGTACACAGTCTCTCCTGGTACTTCCCCACACAGGTCTCCTTCCCAAGCTCACTTACTCTCATATATATATATATATATATATATATATATATATATATATATATATATATATATATATATATATATATATGTGTATATATATATATATATATATATATATATATATATATATATATATATATATATATATATATATATATATATGAATATGTATATATATTTAATTATATATTTATTTTGCTTTGTCGCAGTCTCCCGCGTTTGCGAGGTAGCGCAAGGACACAGGCGAAAGAAATGGCCCAACCCACCCCCATACACATGTATATACATCCACGTCCGCACACGCAAATATACATACCTATACATCTCAATGTACACATATATATATATATATATACACACACAGACATATCCATATATACATATGCACATAACTCATACTGCCTGCCTTTATTCATTCTCATCGACACATCGGCACACATGGAATAACAACCCCATCCCCACTCATGTGTGCGAAGTAGCGCTAGGAAAAGATAACAAAGACCCCATTCGTTCACACTAAGTCTTTAGCTGTCATGTAATATTGCCCGAAACCACAGCTCCCTTTCCACATCCAGGCCCCACAGAACTTTCCATGGTTTACCCCAGACGCTTCACATGCCCTGGTTCAATCCACTGACAGCACGTCGACCCCGGTATACCACATCATTGCAATTCACTCTATTCCTTGCCCGCCTTTCACCCTCCTGCATGTTCAGGCCCCGATCACTCAAAATGTTTTTCAATCCATCTTTGCACCTCCAATTTGGTCTCCCACTTCTCCTCGTTCCCTCCACCACTGACATATATATCCTCTTGGTGAATCTTTCCTCACTGATTCTCTCCATGTGACCACACCATTTCAAAACACCCTCTTCTGCTCTCTCAAACACACTCTTTTAATTTCCACACATCTCTCTTATCCTGATATTACTTACTCGATCAAAGTACCTCACACCATATATTGTCCTCAAACATCTCATTTCCAACACATCCACCATCTTGCGCACAACTCTATCCATAGCCCACGCCTCGCAACCATACAACATTGTTGGAACCACTTTTCCTTCAAACATACCCATTTTTGCTTTCCGACATAATGTTCTCGACTTCCACACATTCTTCAAGGCTCCCAGGATTTTCTCCCCCTCCCTCACCCTATGATTCACTTCCGCTTCCATGGTTCCATCCGCTGCCAGATCCACTCCCAGATATCTAAAACACTTCACTTCCGCCAGTTTTTCTCCATTCAAACCTACCTCCCAATTGACTTGACACTCAACCATACTGTACCTAATAACCTGCTCTTATTCACATTTACTCTTAACTTTTTTCTTCCACACACTTTACCAAATTCAGTTACCAGCTTCTGCAGTTTCTCACATGAATCAGCCACCAGCGCTGTATCATCAGCGAACAACAACAGACTCACTCCCCAAGCTCTCTCATCCAGAACAGACTGCATACTTGCCCCTCTTTCTAAAACTCTTCCATTCACCTCCTTAACAACCCTATCCATAAACAAATAACCCAACCATGGAGACATCACACACCCCTGCCGCAAACCTACGTTCACTAAGAACCAATCACTTTCCTTTCTTCCTACACTTACACATGCCATACATCCTCGATAAAAACTTTTCACTGCTTCTAAAATCATGCCTCACACACCATATATTCTTAGTACCTTCCACATCACATCTCTATCAACTCTATCATATGCCTTCTCCAGATCTATAAATGCTACATACAAACCCATTTGCTTTTCTAAGTATTTTTCACATTCTTGAAAGCAACCACCTGATCCACACTTCCTCTACCACTTCTGAAACCACACTGCTCTTCCCCAATCTGATGCTCTGTACATGCCTTCACCCTCTCAATCAATACCCTCCCATATAATTTACCAGGAATACTCAACAAACTTGTACCTCTGTAATTTGAGCACTCACTCTTATCCCCTTTGACTTTATACAATGGCACTATGCACGCATTCCGCCAATCCTCAGGCACCTCACCATGAATCATACATACATCAAATAACCTTATCAACCAGTCAACAATACAGTCACCCCCTTTTTTAATAAATTCCACTGCATTATCATCCAAACCTGCTGCCTTGCCGGCTTTCATCTTCCGCAAAGCTTTTACTACCTCTTCTAAGTTTACCAAATCGTTTTCCCTAACCCTCTCACTTTGCACACCACCTCGACCTAAATACCATATATCTGCCATTGTATCATGAACAACATTCAACAAACCTTCAAAATACTCACTCCATCTCCTTCTCACGTCACCACTACTTGTTATCACCTCCCCATTAGCCCCCTTCACTGAAGTTCCCATTTGCTCCCTTGTCTTACGCACTTTATTTACGTCCTTCCAGAACATCTTTTTATTCTCCCTCAATTTTAATGATACTTTCTCACACCAACTCACATTTGCCGTCTTTTTCACCTCTTGCACCTTTCTCATGACCTCCTGGAAAGAGGGGCAAGTTTGTTGTGGATGAGAGAGCTTGGGAAGTGAGTCAGTTGTTGTTCGCTGATGATACAGCACTGGTGGCTGATTCATGTGAGAAACTGCAGAAGCTGGTGACTGAGTTTGGTAAAGCGTGTGAAAGAAGAAAGTTAAGAATATATGTGAGTATGAGCAAGGTTATTTGGTACAGTAGGGTTGAGGGTCAAGTCAATTGGGAGGTAAGTTTGAATGGAGAAAAACTGGAGGATGTAAAGTGTTTTAGATATCTTGGAGTGGATGGAACCATGGAAGCGGAAGTAAATCATAGTGTGGGGGAGGGCGCGAAAATCCTGGGAGCCTTGAAGAATGTGTGGACGTCGAGAACATTATCTCCGAAAGCAAAAATGGGTATGTTTGAAGGAATAGTGGTTCCATCAATGTTGTATGGTTGCGAGGCGTGGGCTATGGATAGAGTTGTGCGCAGGAGGATGGATGTGCTGGAAATGAGATGTTTGAGGACAATGTGTGGTGTGAGGTAGTTTGATCGAGTAAGTAATGGAAGGGTAAGAGAGATGGGTGGAAATAAGAAGAGCGTGGTTGAGAGAGCAGAAGAGGGTGTTTTGAAATAGTTTGGGCACATGGAGAGAATGAGTGAGGAAAGATTGACCAAGAGGATATATGTGTCGGAGGTGGAGGGAACGAGGAGAAGTGGGAGACCAAATTGGAGGTGGAAAGATGGAGTGTAAAAGATTTTGAGTGATCGAGGCCTGAACATACAGGGGGTGAAAGGCGGGCAAGAAATAGAGTGAATTGGATCGATGTGGTATACCGGGGTCGACGTGCTGTCAATGGATTGAATCAAGTCATGTGAAGCGTCTGGGGCAAACCAAGGAAAGTTCTGTGGAGCTTGGATGTGGAAAGGGAGCTGTGGTTTCGGACATTATTGCATGACAACTGGAGACTGAGGGTGAGCGAATGGGGCCTTTGTTGTCTTATCCTAGCGCTGCCTCGCACACATGAGGGGGGAGGGGGATGTTATTCCGTGTGTGGCGGGGTGGCGATGGGGGTGAGAAGGGGCACACAGTGTGAATTGTGTGCATGTGATTATATGTGTGTGGCTGTGTGTGTATATATGTGTGTACGTTGGGATGTGTGCGTGTGTATGTTTGCGTGTGTGGACGTGTGTGTATGTGCATGTGTGTGGGGGTGCGTTGGGCCATTTCTTTCGTCCGTTTCCTTGCGCTACCTCGCAGGCTCGGGAGACAGCGACAAAGCAAAATAAAATAATAAGTAATATATATAATATATATAATTACATATATAAGTAATATATATAATATATATATATATATATATATATATATATATATATATATATATATATATATATATATATATATATATATATCTTTTTTTTTCTTTCTTTTTTTTTTGCTTTGTTGCTGTCTCCCGCGTTTGCGAGGTAGCGCAAGGAAACAGACGAAAGAAATGGCCCAACCCACCCCCATACACATGTATATAAATACGTCCACACACGCAAATATACATACCTACACAGCTTTCCATGGTTTACCCCAGACGCTTCACATGCCCTGATTCAATCCACTGACAGCACGTCAAACCCGGTATACCACTTCGATCCAATTCACTCTATTCCTTGCCCTCCTTTCACCCTCCTGCATGTTCAGGCCCCGATCACACAAAATATTTTTCACTCCATCTTTCCACCTCCAATTTGGTCTCCCACTTCTCCTCGTTCCCTCCACCTCCGACACATATATCCTCTTGGTCAATCTTTCCTCACTCATTCTCTCCATGTGCCCAAACAATTTCAAAACACCCTCTTCTGCTCTCTCAACCACGCTCTCTTTATTTCCACACATCTCTCTTACCCTTACGTTACTTACTCGATCAAACCACCTCACACCACACATTGTCCTCAAACATCTCATTTCCAGCACATCCACCCTCCTGCCCACGCCTCGCAACCATACAACATTGTTGGAACCACTATTCCTTCAAACATACCTATTTTTGCTTTCGGAGATAATGTTCTCGACTTCCACACATTCTTCAAGGTTCCCAGAATTTTCGCTCCCTCCCCCACCCTAAGATCCACTTCCGCTTCCATGGTTCCATCCGCTGCCAGATCCACTCCCAGATATCTAAAAGACTTTACTTCCTCCAGTTTTTCTCCATTCAAACTTACCTACCAATTGACTTGACCCTCAACCCTACTGTACCTAATAACCTTGCTCTTATTCACATTCACTCTTAACTTTCTTCTTTCACACACTTTACCAAACTCAGTCACCAGCTTCTGCAGTTTCTCACATGAATCAGCCACCAATGCATTATCATCAGCGAACAACAACTGACTCACTTCCCAAGCTTTCTCATCCCCAACAGACTTCATACTTGCCCCTCTTTCCAAAATTCTTCCATTCACCTCCCTAACAACCCCATCCATAAACAAATTAAACAACCATGGAGACATCACACACCCCTGCCGCAAACCTACATTCACTGAGAACCAATCACTTTCCTCTCTTCCTACACGTACACATGCCTTACATCCTCGATAAAAACTTTTCACTGCTTCTAACAACTTGCCTCCCACACCATATATTCTTAATACCTTCCACAGAGCATCTCTATCAACTCTATCATATGCCTTCTCTAGATCCATAAATGCTACATACAAATCCATTTGCTTTTCTAAGTATTTCTCACATACATTCTTCAAAGCAAACACCTGATCCACACATCCTCTACCACTTCTGAAACCACACTGCTCTTCCCCAATCTGATGCTCTGTACATGACTTCACCCTCTCAATCAATACCCTCCCATATAATTTACCAGCAATACTCAACACACACATATATATATATATATATATATATATATATATATATATATATATATATATATATATATATATATATATATATAAATATATATATATATTTTTTCAAACTATTCACCATCTCCCGCGCTAGCGAGGTAGCGTTAAGGACAGAGGACTGGGCCTTTGAGGGAATATCCTCACCTGGCCCCCTTCTCTGTTCCTTTTTTTGGAAAAAAAAAAAAAAAAAAAAATTCTAGCTATCATCTGAAAAAGGATATCAACATCAGGGTCTGATAGAATTCCAGCAATCGTCTTAAAGTGGACCCACCAACAAGGCGTAAGAGAATTCCTGCAGTCAACTTGAAGCCTCAACGAGAAAGTGCCTATTAGAGGTCTCGTACGACATAAACTGTTAACGAATTTGAAATCCTGATGTCAACCTTGTGCTCACCAAGACGTTTGTCCAAGCAACTGCTGGAACACTGCGAGCATAATATGCGGTAGATGACGCTATTCTTATTTTTTTTTCTTTTATTGTTCAGTCTCACAGTATCACATACCTTTTTTAACTTTTGGCCTTAGATATCTTGACTTCGGCTTTCTCTGGACATCAGTCCATTTTATTTGAATTCTTTGTCCATCAAATATCCTTCATTCAAATTACTTTCTCTTCCTCTTCCTTGCCTGTTCTGTTGGAGGTAAGCAAAAGTATTGCATGATATTTTGGAATAGAAATAAGAGAATAATGTTAGAGACAGGAAACATCGCGATAGAGGAGACGACGAGTCACAGATATGGATTTTCTAACTTGGCAAATGTTTCAGCAAAAATTTTATGCGAAGAGATGGCATAAGAGAATATTGAAGCTCGCACTACGGAGGGGGAACGCATGGCGCAGGAAACTGAGAAAACACACTTCATGGCATCCAATGGGTTGACCTGTGCTACACATACATGTATGCCTTTGTTCTAGTCTGTTGTCCAGTCCCTAGAAGTGTTTCACTGTTATTCCCTTCATGGATAACCAGTCTCATACCACACATCATCTCAGTTTAGAATCTAAAAATTCTCTAATCATAAACTGTTATTCTGATTTTCCAGAAATTCATCAACTGCATGAGGACATTTTCTTCAATACTCGGTGGTACAGTTTCTCATGAATGACTCACATATACATAACACAAGAGAGCATTTCACGTATCATAACACAAGAGAGCATTTCACGTATCATTCAATTCTAGTGGTGATAACTAGCGTAAAAGACCACGTATAATGTGTGGAAAAACTTGATTGGCTTCAATAATCATGTATGTCTTGTGGTATATAACAGAAACCATAACATCGATGCATCTCTCTTCTTCAGAAGGATGACACTGGTAAGGATAATAGCGTCAGTGGCCAGGATATGGAGGCTGGGGCAGACGGCGTCATCCCACTCAGCATACAACACATGCAGGGTATCTTTTTTATCACCTGCATTGGCTGGTTCTTCTCCGTTCTCTCTTTTGTATTGGAAAAACATATTATGTCAGGTTAGATACACATGATGATGTAATACTTGAAACTGAGAAACTGAAACTGATACGAGCAAGTTTAATAAAGATTTGTGACACAAGGGCTACCATCCTTCAGATTACCTCACTGCATAACAAAAATCTACACCATTAAAAGACTTGCAGTTGTGCCTCCCTGAGGTAAAGTCTTTCAATCAAGAATAATGATTTCCTCTTCAATTCTGTACTTTTAACTTCCATTCTTAACAAAAGGATGAAATAGTTGCTTTTTCCCTTTTTCCCATTTGTAAACCATGGTTCCACATACTATATAGACTCTCTCTCTCTCTCTCTCTCTCTCTCTCTCTCTCTCTCTCTCTCTCTCTCTCTCATGTAGTGTTGTAGCTAAATGTGTACTTCTTTCATTCTACCCTATGGCTCTGGTGGATATATTTGAACTTGTATGTTTATATTGTCAATAGTACTCATATGGTTTACAAGAAAAAGACCAGTTCACATTCAAATTTTTTCAAAACTCTTTAGTGAAATCTCTTATATTCTTTTAGTCCATATTTCTTTCGCTACACTGAATTATATGCAGTATGATATTCAAGTGTACTTTCTTATAATAAAGTGGTTATATTCATAAAAGTTTTGATTAAATGTAGAACCTCTCATTTTAGCTGTAAATATAATCTCTTTTGCATATAATAATGATAATGATAATAACAATAATAATAGTAATGATATTATTATTATTATTATTAGTATTATTATCATTATTACCATTATTATTATTATCATTATTATTATTATTATTATTATAATTATCAGCATCATTATCATTATTATTATTATCATTATTAGTATCATTATTGAATTCATTACTATTATTAGAATTACTATTGTCATTATTATGATAATGCATGATCGCTGTTTCCCGCGTCAGCAAGGTAGCGCCAGGAAACAGACGAAGAATGGCCCATCCACTCACATACACATATATTTTATGTGCATAAACGACCACATACGCACATATACATACATATACATATCAACAAATACATAAATATACATACACATATGCAGACATTACATACATACACTTGTATGTATTCATATTTGCTTGCTTTCATCCACTCCTGTCGCCAATCCTCCCCACAGGATACCAGCATCGATATCCTTGCTCCAAAGAGGTAGCGCTAGGAATACAGACAAAAGGGCCCCATTCGTTCACATTCATTCTCTAGTTGTCATATGTAATGCACCAAAACCACAGCTCCCTATCCACATCTAGGCCCCAGAGACTTTTCCATGGTTTACCGAAGACCCAACATACCAGATCATTCCAATTCATTCTATTCCTTGCACGTTTCTCACCCACCTGCATGTCCAGGACCCGATCGCTCAAAATCTTTTTTCATTCCGTCCTTTCTTCTACAATTTGGTCTCCCGCTTCTCCTTGTGCCCTCCACCTCTGACATTTATATCCTCTTTGTCAATCTTTCTTCACTCATTCTCTCAGTATGTCCAAATCATTTCAGCATACTCTTTTCTGCTCTCTCAACCATATTCTTTATATTTCCACACATCTCTCTTACCCTTACATAAACTTACCCGATCAAACCAGTTCACACCACATATTGTCATCAAACATTTCATCTCCAACACATCCACCCTCCTCCGTACAACCCTACGTGTAGCCTATGCCACGCAACCATATAACATTGATGGACCTACTGTTTTATCAAGCATACCCATTTTTGCTCGCCGAGATAACGTTCTCTCCTTCAACACATTTTTCATCGCTACCAGAACCTTATTCCACTTCCCCACCCCGTGACTTACACTTTCATGTTTCCATCCGCAGTTCAGTCCACTCCCAGATATGTAAAACACTCCTCTTCCTCCAATTCTTTTTCTATTCAAACTTACAGTTAACATGTCCCTCCATCCTATTGAACCTAATAACCTTGCTCTAGTTTATATTTACTCTCAACTTTCTCCTTTCACACAGTTCTCCAAACTCAGTCAACAACCTCAACAGTTTCTCACACGAATCTGCCACCAGAGCTGTATCATCGGCAAACAACAATTGACTCACTTCCTAAACTCTCTCATCCACATCAGACTGCAGTGCATACATGCACCTCTCTCCAAACCTCTTGAATTTACCTCCCTAACCACCCCATCCATAAACAAATTAAACAGCCATAGGGACATCACACACCCCTGCCGCAGACCGACAGTTACTAGGAACCAATCACTCTCCTCTCTTCCTACTCGTACACATGCCTTACATTCTAGGTAAATACTTTTCATTGCTTCTAGTGGTTTAACTCCCACACCATATACTTTTAAACCTTTCACAAAGATCTCTATCAACTCTATCATATACCTTTTTCAAATCCATAAATGCTACATGCAAATCCATTTGCTTTTCTAAGTATTTCTCACATACATTCTTCAAAGCAAACACCTAATCCACACATCCTCTACCACTTCTGAAGCAACACTGCTCTTCCCCAATCTGATGCTCTGTACACACCTTCACTATCTCAATCAATACCCTCCCATATAATTTCCCAGGAATATTCAACAAATATATACCTCTGTGATTTGAACAATCACCTTCATCCCCTTTGCCTTTATACAAATTCACTATGTATGTATTCCGCCAATCCTCAGACACTTCACCATGAGCTATACATACACTGAATATCCTTACCAGCCAATCATCAACGCAGTCACCCCCTATCTTAAATTCCACTACAATGCCATCCAATCTCAACACCTTACCGGATTTCATCTTCCGCAAAGCTCTTACTACCTCTTCTATCTTGAGCAAACCATTCTCCCTGACCCTCTCACTTCATACACCACCCCGACCAAAACACCGTGTATCTGCCACTCTATCATCAAACACATTCAACAAACCTTCAAAATACTCACTCCATCTCCCTCTCACTCCATCACTATCTGTTATCACTTCCTCACTTGCTCCCTTCACCGATGTTCCCATTTGTTCTCTTGTCTTACCCACGTTATTTACCTCCTCTCAAAACATCTTTTTATTCTCCCGAAATCTACTGATATTCGCTCAAACCAACCCTCACTTGCCCTCTTTTTCAACTCTTGCACCTTTCTTTTGACCTTTGCCGGTTTCTTTTATATATCTCCCAGTCATTTCCACTACTTCCCTGCAAATATCGTCCAAATGCCTGACTTTTCTCTTTCGTTAGTACTAACAATTTTACTTGTTCATTCCACCACTCACTACCCTTTCTAATCTGGTCACCTCCCACCTTTCTCATGACACTAGCATCTTGTGCATAAGCCATCACTGATTCCCTAAATATAACCCATTATTCCCCCATTCCCCTCACGTCATTTGCTCTCATCTTTTGCTAAATGAAATTGAATCGCTCCTGATACTTCCTCACACAAGTCTCTTTTCCAAGTTCACCTACTCTCGCCACTATCTTCTCCCCAACGTTCTTTCTTCTTTTCTGAAAGCCTCTACAAATCTTCACCTTCGCTTCAACAAGATAGTGATCAGATATCCCTCCACCTCCCTTGTCAGCACATTAACATCCAAAAGTCACTCTTTTACACGCCTATCAATTAACAAGTAGTTCAATAATGCCCTTTGACCATCTCTCCTACTTAAATACGTAGACTTATGAATATCTCTCTTTTTAAACCAGGTATTCCCAATCACCAGTCTTTTTTTTAATAGAAATCCACAAGCTCTTCACCATTTCCATTCAGAACGCTGAATACCACAAGTACATCAATCATACCCACAACCGCCACATTACTCATCTTCGCATTTAAATCACCTATCACTATAATCCGGCCTCATGCATCATAGCTACTAACTCACTCACTCAACTGCTCCCAAAGCACTTGCCTGTCATGATTTTTCTTCTTATGACCAGGTGCATAGAAACCAATAATCACACATCTCTCTCCATCCACTTTCAGTTTTTCCCACATCAATCTATAATTTACTCTCTTAGACTCTATCACATAGACTCTATCACAACTAAGGATTCAGGATTATTATTACTCCTTCCTTAGCTCTTGTCCTATCACTAACCCCTGACTTCACTTCCAAGACTCTCCCAAATCACTCTTTCCTTTTACCCTTGAGCTTCGTTTCACTCAGAGCCAAAACATCGAGTTCTCTTTCCTGAAACCTAATACTTATCACCTCCTTTGTTCTCATCTTGGTTACATGCAAACATATTCAGACACCCCAATCTGAGCCTTTGTGTAGGATGGGTGCTCCCCGCTTGACTCCTTCTATTCTACATATCATTATTTCATTATGATACTTTGTCGCTGTATCTCGCGTTAGCGAAGTAGTGCAAGATCATAATGAACGAAAGAATGGCCCAACCCACCTACAAGCACATGTATGTACATAGATACCCACACACTCACATATACATACCAAAACATTTCAACGTATTCACACATATGCACACACATTGACATATACATATTAAAAAATGCTGCCTTCATCCATTAACGCCGCCACCCCGCCATACTTCAAATGGCATCCCGGTCTCCTCGCGTGCGCACGAGGTAGCGCCAGGAAAAGACGACAAAGGCCACATTCATTTACAATAATTCTGTAACTATCATGTGTAATGCATCGAAACCACAGCTCCATTTCCACATAAAGGCCCCATAAATTTTCCCTGGTTTGCCCTAGACGCTTCACTTGCCCTGGTTCAATCTATCGACAGCGTGTCGACCCCGGCATACCACATCGTTCCAATTCACTCTATTCCTTGCATGCCTTTCACCCTCCTGCATGTTCAGGCGCTGATCACTCAAAATCTTTTTCTCTGAATCCTTCCACCTCCAATTTCGTCTCCCATTTCTCGTTCCCTCCACCTCTGGCCCATATATCCTCTGTCAATCTTTCCTTACTCATTCTTTCCTTTTGACCAAACTATTTCAATACACCCTCTTCTGCCCTCTCAACCATTCCCTCTTTATTACCCCACATCTCTCTTACCCTTTGAATACTTACCCGATCAAACCACCTCACGCCACATATTGTCCTCAAACTAATCATTTCCAATACATTCACTCTCCTCCACACAACCCCGTCTATAGCCCATGCCTCACAACCGTATAATATTGTTGGAACCACTATTACTTTAAACATACTAATTTTTGCTCTCCGAGGTAAGGTTTTCGCCTTCCACACATTTTACAACTTCGCACCCTCCAGCACCCTGCGACTCACTTCCGCTTCCATGGTTCCATCCACTGCTAAATCCACTACCAGATATCTAAAACACTTCTCTTCCTCCAGTTTTTCTCCAATAAAACATGCCTCCCTATTGACTTCTCCCTCAACCCTAATGTACCTAAAAACCTTGCTCTTATTCATATTTACTCTCAGCTTTCTTCTTTCACACACTTTACCAAATTCAGTCACCAGCTTCTACAGTTTCGCACCCGAATCAGCTAACAGCGCTGTATCATCAGCGAACAACAACTGACTCACTTCCCAAGCTCTCTCATCCTCAACAGACTGCATATTTGCCCCTCTTTCCAGAACTCTTGCATTCACATCCCTAACAACCCCATCCATAAACAAATTAAAAAAAACCTTGGAGACATCAAGCACCCCTGCCGCAAACCGACATTCACTGAGAACCAATCACTTTCCTTTTCAGAAAAGAAGAGACAATGTTGGTGTGAAGAGAGTGATGAGAGTAAGTGAGCTTCGGAAGGAGACTTGTGTAAGTAAGTACCAGGAGAGACTGAGTACGGAATGGAAAAAGGTGAGAACAAAGGACGTAAGGGGAGCTGGGGAGAAATGGGATGTATTTAGGGAAGCAGCGATGGCTGGTACAAAAGATGCTTGTGGCATGAGAAGCGTGGGTAGTGGGCAGATTAGAAAGGGTAGTGAGTGGTGGGATGAAGAAGTAAAATTATTAGTAAAAGAGAAGAGAGAGGCATTTGGACGATTTTTGCAGAGAAATAATAAAAATGACTGGGAGATGTTTAAAAGAAAGAGGCAGGAGGTCAAGAGAAAGGTGCAAGAGGCGAAAAAAAAGTCAAATGAGAGTTGGGGTGTAAGTGCCAATAAAATCTAGAGAGAATAAAAAGATGTTCTGGACGGAGGTAAATAAAGTGCGTAAGACAATGAACATTTGAGAACATCAGTGAAGGTGGGTAATGGGGAGGTGACAGCAAGTAGAGGTGATGTGAGAAGCAGATGGAGTGAGTATTTTGAAGGTTTGTTGAATGTGTTTCATGACAGAGGGGCAGATATAGGGTGTGTTGGTCGAGGTGGTGTGCAAAGTGAGAGAGTTAGGGAGAATTACTTGGTAAACACAGAAGTGGTAGTAAAAGCTTTGCGGGAGATGAAAGCCGGCAAGGCAGCTGGTTTGGATGGTACTCTGGTGGAATTTATTAAAAAAAGGGGGTGACTGTATTGCTGACTGGTTGGTAAGGCTATTTAATGTATGTATGACTAAAGGTGAGGTGCCTTAGGATTGGCGGAATGGTTGCATATTGCCATTGTACAAAGAGAAAGGGGATAAAAGCGAGTGCTTAAATTACAGAGTTATAAGTTTGTTGAGTATTCCTTGGAAATCATATTGGAGGGTATTGATTGAGAGGGTGAAGACATGTACAGAGCATCAGACTGGGGAAGAGCAGTGTGGTTTTTAAAGTGGTAGAGGATGTGTGGATCAGGTGTTTGCTTTGAAAAATGTATGTGAGAAATACTTAGAAAAATATATGGATTTGTATGTAGGATTTATGGGTCTGGAGAAGGCATATGACAGAGTTGATAGAGATGCTCTGTGGAAGTTATAAAGAGTATATAGAGAGGGAAGAAAGTTGTTAGAATCAGTGAAAATTTTTTATCGAAGATGTAAGGCTTTTGTACGTGTAAGAAGAGGGGAAAGTGATTGGTTCTCAGTGAATGTTGGTTCGGGGCAGGGGTGCGTGATGTCTCCACGTTTGTTTAATTTGTTTATGGAAGGGTTTGCTATGGAGTTGAATGCAAGAGTTTTGGAAAGAAGGGCAGAGTTGATAGAGATGCTCTGTGGAAGTTATAAAGAGTATATAGAGAGGGAAGAAAGTTGTTAGAATCAGTGAAAATTTTTTATCGAAGATGTAAGGCTTTTGTACGTGTAAGAAGAGGGGAAAGTGATTGGTTCTCAGTGAATGTTGGTTCGGGGCAGGGGTGCGTGATGTCTCCACGTTTGTTTAATTTGTTTATGGAAGGGTTTGCTATGGAGTTGAATGCAAGAGTTTTGGAAAGAAGGGCAAGTATGCAGTCTGTTGTGGATGAGAGAGCTTGCGAAGAGAGTCACTTGTTGTTCGCTGATGATACAGCGCTGGTGGCTCATTCGGGTGAGTAAAAGTGTGTGAAAGAAGAAAGTTAAGAGTAAATGTGAATAAGAGCAAGGTTATTAGGTACAGTAGGGTTGAGGGACAAGTCAAGTGGGAGGTAAGTTTGAATGGGGAAAAGTTGGAGGAAGTGAAGTGTTTTAGATATCATGGAGTGGATTTGGCAGCGGATGGAACCATGGAAGCGGAAGTGAATCATAGGGTGGGGGAGGGGGCAAAAATTCTAGGAGTCCTGAAGAATGTGTGGAAGTCGAGAACATTATCTCGGAAAGCAAAAATGGGTATGTTTGAAGGAATAGTGGTTCCAACAATGTTGTATGGTTGCGAGACGTTGTCTATGGATAGAGTTGTGCGCAGAAGGGTGGATGTGTTGGAAATGAGATGTTTGAGGAGAATATGTGGTGTGAGGTGGTTTGATCGAGTAAGAAATTATAGGGTAAGAGAGACGTGTGGTAATATAAAGAGTGTGTTTGAGAGAGCAGAAGAGGGTGTGAAAGAAGAAAGTTAAGAGTAAATGTAAATAAGAGCAAAGTTATTAGGTACAGTTGGATTGAGGGTCAAGTCAATTGGGAGGTAAGTTTGAATGGAGAAAAACTGGAGGAAGTAAAGTGTTTTAGATATCTGGGAGTGGATCTGGCAGCGGATGGAACCATGGAAGCTTAAGTGAATCATAGGGTGGGGTAGGGGGCAAAAATTCTGGAAGCCTTGAAAATGTTTGGAAGTCGAAAATATTATCTCGGAAAGCAAAAATGGGTATGTTTGAAGGAATAGTGGTTCCAACAATGTTGTATGGTTGCGAGGCGTGGGCTCAGGATAGAGTTGTGCACAGGAGGGTAGATGTGCTGGAAATGAGATGTTTGAGGACAATATGTGGTGCGAAATGGTTTGATCGAGTAAGTAATGTAAGGGTAAGAGAGATATGTGGAAATAAAAAGAGTGTGGTTGAGAGATCACAAGAAGGTGTTTTGAAATGGTTTGGTCACATAGAGAGAATGAGTAAGGAAAGATTGACCAAGAGGATATATGTGTCAGTGGTGGAGGGAACGAGGAGAAGTGGGAGTCCAAATTGGAGGTGGAAAGATGGAGTGAAAAAGGTTTTTGAGTGATCGGGGCCTGAACATGCAGGAGGGTGAAAGGCGTGCAAGGAACAGAGTGAATTGGAACGATGTGGTATACCGGAGTCGATGTGCTGTCAATAGATTGAACCAGGGCATGTGAAGCGTCTGGGGTAAACCATGGAAAGTTGTGTGGGGCCTGGATGTGGAAAGGCAGCTGTGGTTTTGGTGCATTATTGCATGACAAGCTAGAGACTGAGTGTGAACGAATGTGGACTTTGTTGTCTTTTCCTAGCGCTACCCCACACACATGAGGGGGAGGGGGCTGTTATTCCATGTGTGGCGAGGTGGCGATGGGAATAAATAAAGGCAGACTATGAATTATGTACATGTGTATATATGTATATGTCTGTGTGTATATACATGTGTACATTGAGATGTATAGGTATGTATATTTGCGTGTGTGGACGTGGTTGTATATACATGTGTATGTGGGTGGGTTGGGACATTCTTTCGTCTGTTTCCCTGCGCTACCTCGCAAACGCGGGAGACAGCGACAAAGGAAAATGATAATAATAATAAAAAAAAATATATATATATATATATATATATATATATATATATATATATATATATATATATATATATATATATATATATATATACATATATATATATATATATATATATATATATATATATATATACATATATATATTTTTTTTTTCTTTTGCTTTGTCGCTGTACACACATATATATATATACATATATATATATATATATATATATATATATATATATATATATATATATATATATATATATATATATATATATATGTATATATATATATATATATCATTTCCAGCACATCCATCCTCCTGCGCACAACGCTATCCATAGCCCACGCCTCGCAACCATACAACATTGTTGGAACCACTATTCCTTCAAACATACCCATTTTTGCTTTCCGAGATAATGTTCTCGACTTCCACACATTCTTCAAGGCTCCCAGAATATTCGCCCCCTCCCCCACCCTATGATCCACTTCCGCTTCCATGGTTCCATGGAAATGAGATGTTTGAGGACAATGTGTGGTGTGAGGTGGTTTGATCGAGTAAGTAACGTAAGGGTAAGAGAGATGTGTGGAAATAAAAAGAGCGTGGTTGAGAGAGCAGAAGAGGGTGTTTTGAAATGGTTCGGGCACATGGAGAGAATGAGTGAGGAAAGATTGACCAAGAGAATATATGTGTCGGAGGTGGATGGAACAAGGAGAAGAGGGAGACCAAATTGGAGGTGGAAAGATGGAGTGAAAAAGATTTTGTGTGATCGGGGCCCGAACATGCAGGAGGGTGAAAGGAGGGCAAGGAATAGAGTAAATTAAAGCGATGTGGTATACCGGGGTTGACGTGCTGTCAGTGGATTGAAGCAAGGCATGTGAAGCGTCTGGGGTAAACCATGGAAAGCTGTGTAGGTATGTATATTTGCGTGTGTGGACGTATGTATATACATGTGTATGGGGGAGGGGGGTTGGACCATTTCTTTCGTCTGTTTCCTTTCGCTACCTCGCAAACGCGGGAGACAGCGACAAAGTATAATAAATAAAATAATAATAGATATATATATATATATATATATATATATATATATATATATATATATATATATATATATATATATATATATATATTGTTAAGTAAGAGGAGAAGTATTTGTAAATTTTCATTTGTTGGCCAAACACAAAGAACATCATCTGCATACCGGAGCGGGGGGCTAAAACCCCTCCTCTCCATGCATTTTAGCTTTCTAAAACTGGAAATCGAAGAAGGAGTCACGCGGGGAGTGCTCATCTTCCTCGAAGGCTCAGATTGGGGTGTCTAAATGTATGTGGATATAACCAAGATGAGAAAAAAGGAGAGATATTCATAACCTAACCTAACCCAAGCTAACCTAACCTAACCAAGATGAGAAAAAAGGAGAGATCGTTAGTATGTTTGAGGAAAGGAGCCTGGATGTTTTGGCTATGAGTGTAAGGAAGCTCAAGGGTAAAGGGGAAGAGTGGTTTAGGAATGTCTTGGGAGAAAAGTCGCGGGTTAGTGAGAGGACAAGAGCAAGGGAAGAAGTAGCACTACTCCTGAAACATGAGTTGTAGGAGTATGTGATAGAGTGTAAGAGAGTAAATTCTAGATTAATGTAAGTTAAAATGAAAGTTGATGGAGAGAGATGAATGATTATTGGTGCATATGCACGTGGGCATGAGAAGAAAGATCATGAGAGGCAAGTATTTTTGGAGCAGCTGAATGAGTGTGTTAGTGGTTTTGGTGCAGAAGACCGAGCTATATTGATGGGTGATTTGAATGCAAGGTGAGTAATGTGGCAGTTGAGGGAATTATTGGAATACATGGGGTGTGCAGTGTTGTAAATGGAAATGGTGAAGAGCTTGTGGATTTGAGTTCTGAGAAAGGACTGGTGATTGGAAATAATTGGTTTAAAAGCCGAGATATACATAAGTATACGTATGCAAATAGGAGAGATGGCCAGAGAGCGTTATTGGATTACGTGTCAATTGATAGGCGAGCGAAAGAGAGACTTTTGGATGTTAATGTGCTGTGAGGTGCAACTGGAGGGATGTCGGATCATTATCTTGTGGAGGCGAAGGTGAAGATTTGTATGGGTTTTTAGAAAAGAAGAGGGAATGTTGGGGTGAACAGAGTGGTGAGAGTAACTGAGCTTAGGAAGGAGACTTGTGTGAGGAAGTACCTGGAGAGACTGAGTACAGAATGGAAAAAGGTGAGAACAAATGAGGTAAGGGGAGTGGGGGAGGAATGGGATGTATTTAGTTAAGCAGTGATGGCTTGCGCAAAAGACGCTTGTGGCATGAGGGGCGTGGTAGGTGGGTTGCTTTGAAAGGGTAGCGAGTGGTGGGATGAGGAAATAAGATTATTAGCGAAAGAGAAGAGAGAGGCAATTGCACGATTTTTGCAGGGAAAAAATGCTAATGAGTGGGAGATGTAAAAAAGAAAGAGGCAGGATGTCAAGAGAGAGGTGCAAGAGGTGAAAAAGAGGGCAAATGAAAGTTGGGGTGAGAGAGTATCATTAAATTTTTGGGAGAATGAAAAGATGTTTTAGAAGGAGGTAAATAATGTGTGTAAGACGAGGGAGCAAATAGGATCTTCAGTGAAATGAGGCTAATGGGGAGGTGATAAGAAGAAATGGTGATGTAAGAAGGAGATGGAGTGAGTATATTGAAGGTTTGTTGAATGTGTTTGATGATAGAGTGGCAGATATAGGGTGTTTTGGTCGAGGTGGTGTGAAAAGTGAGAGGGTTAGGAAAATGATTTGGTAAACAGAAAAGAGGTAGTAAAAGCTTTACGGAAGATGAAAGCAGGCAATGCAGCAGGTTTGGATGGCATTGCAGTGGAATTTATTAGAAAAGAGGGTGACTGTATTGTTGACTGGTTGGTAAGGTTATTCAATATATGTATGATTCATTGTGAGGTGACTGAGGATTGGCGGCATGCGTGCATAGTGCCATTGTACGAAGGGAAAGGGGATAAGAGTGAGTGCTCAAATTGCAGAGGTATAAGTTTGTTGAGTATTCCTGGTAAATTATATGGGAGAGTATTGATTGAGAGGGTGAAGGCATGTACAGAGCATCAGATTGGGGAAGAGCCGTGTGGTTTCAGAAGTGGTAGAGGATGAGTGGACCAGGTGTTTGCTTTGAAGAATGTATGTGAGAAATATTTAGAAAAGCAAATGGATTTGTATGTAGCATTTATAGATCTGGAGAAGGTATATGATACAGTTGATAGAGATGCTCTGTGGAAGGTAGTAAGAATATATGGTGTGGGAGGAAAGTTGTTAGAAGCACTGAAAAGGTTTTATCGGGGATGTAAGGCATGTGTACGTATAGGAAGAGGAAAGCGATTATTTCTAAGTGAATGTAGGTTTGCGGCAGGGGTGTGTGATGTCTCCATGGTTGTTAAATTTGTTTATGGATGGGATTGTTAGGGAGGTGAATGAAAGAGTTTTGGAAAGAGGGGCAAGTATGCAGTCTGTTGTGGATGAGAGAGCTTGGGAAGTAAGTCACTTGTTGTTCGCTGATGATACCGCGCTGGCGGCTGATTCATGTGAGAAACTGCAGAAGCTGGTGACTGAGTTTGGTAAAGTGTGTGAAAGATGAAAGTTAAGAGTAAATGTGAATAAGAGCAAGGTTATTAGGTACAGTAGGGTTGACGGTCAAGTCAATTGGGAGGTATGTTTGAATGGAGAAAAGCTGGAGGAAGTAAAGTGTTTTAGATATCTGGGAGTGCATCTGGCAGCGGATAGAACCATGGAAGCGGAAGTGAATCATAGGGTGGGGGAGGAGGCGAAAATTCTGGGAGCCTTGAAGAATGTTTGGAAGTCGAGAACATTATCTCGGATAGCAAAAATGGGTATGTTTGAGGGAATAGTGGTTCCAACAATGTTGTATTTTTGCGAGGCGTGGGCTATGGATAGAGTTGTGCGCAGGAGGGTGGATGTTTTGGAAATGAGTGGTATGAGGACAATATGTGGTGTGAGGTGGTTTGATCGAGCAAGTAATGTAAGGGTAAGAGAGATGTGTGTAAATAAAAAGAGTATGGTTGAGAGAGTAGAAAAGGGTGTTTTGAAATGGTTTGGTCACAAAGAGAGAATGAGTGAGGAAAGATTGACCAATAGGATATATGTGTCGGAGGTGGAGGAAACGAGGAGAAGTGGGAGACCAAACTGGAGGTGGAAAGATGGAGTGAAAAAGATTTTGAGTGATCGGGGCCTGTACCTGCAGGAGGGTGAAAGGCGTGCAAGGAATAGAGTGAATTGGAACGATATGGTATACTGTGGTCGACGTGCCTTCAATGGATTGAACCAGGGCATGTGAAGCGACTGGGGTAAACCAAGGAAAGTTGTGTGGGACCCGGATGTGTAAAGGGAGCTGTGGTTTCGGTACATTATTACATGACAGCTAGAGACTGAGTGTGAACGAATGGTGCCTTTGTTGTCTTTTCCTAGCGTTACCTCGCACATTTGAGGGTGGAGGGGGTTGTTATTAAATGTGTGGCGAGGTGGCGATGGGAATAGATAAAGGCAGAGTGTATGAATTATGTATATGTGTATATATGTATATGTCTGTGTGTGAATATATATGTGTACATTGAGATGTATAGGTATGTATATTTGCGTGTGTGGACGTGTATGTATATACATGTGTATGTGGGTGGATTTGGCCATTTCTTTCGTCTGTTTCCTTGCGTTACTTCGCTAACGCGGGAGACAGCGACAAAGCAAAATAAAAATGATAGTGAAAAAAATTTAGATTTATATATATATATATATATATATATATATATATATATATATATATATATATATATATATATATGAATATATATATATATATATATATATATATATATATATATATATATATATATATATATATATATATATATATATATTCCTATTAGTCCACTATGAGTCCTCTTGCATTTACCTCCCTAATAACGCCATCTATAAACAAATTAAACAACCATGGAGACATCAAGCACCCTTGTCTCAAACCAACATTCACTGAGAACCAATCACTTTCCTCTCTTCCTACACGTACACATGCCTTACATCCTCGATAAAAACTTTTGACTGCTTCTAACAACTTGCCTCCCACACCATATATTCTTAATACCTTCCACAGAGCATCTCTATCAACTCTATCATTTGCCTTCTCAAGATCCAAAAATGCTACATACAAATCCATTTGCTTTTCTAAGTATTTCTCACATACATTCTTCAAAGCAACCACCTGATCCACACATGTACCACTTCTGAAACCACACTGCTCTTCCCCAATCTGATGCTCAGTACATGCCCTCACCCTCTTAATCAATACTTTCCCATATAATTTCCCAGGAATACTCAAAAAACCTATACCTCTGTGATTTGAACACTCACCTTTATCACCTTTGCCTTTGTACAATGGCACTATGCAAGCATTCCGCTAATCCTCAGGCACCTCATCATGACTCATACATACATTAGATAACAGTTAACAACACAGTCATCCCCTTTTTTAATAAATTCCACTGCAATACCTTTGAAACCGCTACCTTGCCAGCTTCCAACTTCCGCAAAGCTGTTACTTCCTCCTTTCTGTTTACCATATCATTCTCCTTAACCCTCTCACTTTGCCCACCACCTAGACCAAAACACCCTATATCTGCCACTCTATCATAAAACGAATTCAACAAACCTTCAAAACACTAACTCGATCTACTTCTCACATCACCACTACTTGTTATCAACTCCCCTTTAGCCCCCTTCACTGATGTTCCCATTTGTGTCTTCCGCATTTTATTTACCTCTTTCCAAAACATCTTTTTATTCTTCCTAAAATTTAATGATACTCTCTCACCCAAACTCTCATTTGCCTTAATTTTCACCTCTTGCACCTTTCTCTTGACATCCTGCCTCATTCTTTTATACATCTCCCAGTCATTTGCATTATTTTCCTCCAAAAATCGTCCAAATACATCTCTCTTCTCTTTCATCAATAATCTTACTTTTTCATCCAACCACTCACTAATCTATGTAATCTGCCTACCTCCCACGCTTCTAGAAAGCCATCACTGCTTCACTAAATACATCCCATTCCTTCCCCACTCCCCTTACGTCCTTTGCTCTCACCTTTTTCCATTCTCTACTCAGTCTTTCCTGGTGCTTCCTCACACAAGTCTCCTTCCGAAGCTCACTTACTCTAGCCATTCTCTTTACCCCAATATTTTCCTTTCTTTTCTGAAAACTTCTACAAATTTTCACCTTCGCCTCCACAACATAATGATCAGACATCCCTCCAGTTGCACCTCTCAGCACATTAACATCCAAAAGTCTCCCTTTCACGCGCCTATAGATGAGAGAGCTTGGAAAGTGAGTTAGTTGTTGTTCACTGATGATAGACCTCTGGTGAGAACCTGCAGAAACTGGTGACTGAGTTTGCGAAAGTGCGCAAAAGAAGAAAGCTGAGAGTAAATGTGAATAAGAGGAAGGCTGTTAGGTACAATAGGGTTGAGGGACAAGTCAATTGGGAGGTACGTTTGAATGGAAAAATACTGGAAGAAGTGAAGTGTTTTAGATATCTGGGAGTGGATTTGGCAGGTGATGGAACCATGGAAGCGGAAGTGAGTTATAGGGAGGGGGAGGTGGTGAAGGTTCTGTAAGCGTTGAAAATTTATGGAAGGCGAGAACATTATCTCGGAAAGCAAAAATGAGTGTGTTCGAAGGAATAGGGGTTCCGACAATGTTATATGATGGCGAGGCGTGGACTATAGATAGAGTTGTGCGGAGAAGGGTGGATGAGCAGGAAATGAGATGTTTGAGGATATGTTGTGTGAGATGGTTTGATCGAGTAAATATTCAAAGGGTAAGAGAGATGTGTGGTAATAAAAAGAGTGTGGTTGAGAGAGCAGAAGATGGTTTTTGAAATGGTTTGGTCACATGGAGAGAATAAGTGAGGAAAGATTGACAAAGAGGATACATGTGTCAGAGGTGGAGGGAGCTAGAAGTGGGAGACTAAATTGTAGGTGGAAAGATGAAGTGAAAAAGATTTTGAGTGATCTGGATGTGGAATGGGAGCTGTGGTTTCGGTATATTATGCATGACAGCTAGAGACTGAGTTTGAACGAATGTGGTCTCTGTTGTCTTTTCCTAGCGCTACCTCGCGCACATGCGGGGGAGGGGGTAGTCATTTTCATATGTGGCGGGGTGGTGACGAGAATGAATAAGGGCAGACAGTATGAATTATGTACACGTGTATGTATATTATGTCTGTGTGTATATATATGTATGTATACGTTGAGATATATAGGTATGTATGTTGTGCGTGTGTGGACGTGTATGTATGTGTATGCGGGGGAACTGGGCCATTCCTCAGTCTGTTTCCTTGCGCTATCTCTCCAACGCAGAAGACAGCGACAAAGTATGATAATAGATAATAATGGTAATATATATATATATATATATATATATATATATATATATATATATATATATATATATATATATACCTTTGCTAACTATTATGACCCCTTGCACTGCCTAGTGATTAAGTGACCTCACCCACTCTTTCGTAAGCTATAGTTCGATCTTAATATTTCTTAACTTTATTCCATACAGTTTACATGTCTACACGTATATGTAATTTTTTAATTATAAGTTTAAGAAGTACTTATGTCTTCCTACAGGTATATGGAAGAGCGGATGGGGTCATTAATCATTTGACAGGGGCAAGGTCAGGTTAAGCATTTGGTCGTCTCAATAGAAAGACATGACTCTATTTACCATCCCAATCATCCTAAACCTAAGAAAATAGAATAGGAATATATTTGATTCAGTTCTGTTAACCTTACGGTTGACTTTCTAAAAAGTTGGAGGAGGATATAAATTCTTTGTTTGGCAACGGTTTATGCAGTACTTAGCGCAGCGCGGCTGGGGCAGCCACTGGTGTGGCTCAACACTACGCTGAACGGTGGTTGAAGCCATAACTCGCTCACACAGACGCCTCCATCTATCACTACTACTGTAGGTAGTTTAACACTTTAAAGACAGTATGACAAATTCTGAGTAACTTAGAAAAACGTTCCTTATGCTGTATATATATATACATATAGAGAGTTCAATTAACTTGAATTTTTTTTTGCCTCCTGATCCGAAAAATCTGTATTTTGCATATAATTGCTTATTACATACATCCTGCTCCAGCAGTTACTTTATTCTTATGAGGCTCTTTCAGCACTCTAGAAACTCGCCATATCCACCGGTCTTGTGTACCTCTGTGTGCAGATAAACCAAGGCAGTTAAGAAGTAAGTGCTCGTCGATTTCCTAATAACAAGTGCATCTTGTTTATGGAAGGCGTTTGCATATGTTGAAATGGTGTTTGTAGTGTTGCAATGATGGACGACGTCCAGAAGGGGAAACGGGAGAGTGTAACGCGTTTTAGCCTTGGGAGCTTGGTTTCCACTTGGTGTATGTATCTCTTGTGAGATGCAGCTTAAGCCTGAGTTAGGCTATAGGATGTTTGGTGCTTGTTGGGTTATTCAAGTGTTTGCGTTTATCATCAGTGATATACTTGTTTAGGGAGTGGGAATCTTTAGGGGAGTGCAGTGGGAATCTATGTAAAGAGGTTAAGAAAGTGCAAAATAAGAGTAAACTTTTTATTTCTATTCGACGATTGCTAATTCCTTATACAGTGCTTTGGATGGAAGAGGTGTCGTACTATTGCAGAGGAACGAGTGACAAACATAATCAGGTGAGACTGTATTTGGATCATCTTTGCTTCTTTCTGTTAAGTATTTGGGATGTCAGACACCAGTGCACTACCTTCATTGGTTTCCTCCTTTTCATATACATACATTATATATATATATATATATATATATATATATATATATATATATATATATATATTTATTTATTATTTTGCTTTGTCGCTGTCTCCCGCGTTTGCGAGGTAGCGCAAGGAAACAAACGAAAGTAATGGCCCAACCCACTCCCATACACATGTATATACATACACGTCCACACACGCAAATATACATACCTATACATCTCAATGTACACATATATATACACACACAGACACATACATATATACCCATGCACACAATTCACACTGTCTGCCTTTATTCATTCCCATCGCCACCTCGCCACACATGGAATACCATCCCCCTCCCCCTCATGTATGCGAGATAGCGCTAGGAAAAGACAACAAAGGCCCCACTCATTCACACTCATACTCTAGCTGTCAACCAATAATGCCCGAAACCACAGCTCCCTTTCCACATCCAGGCCCCACACAACTTTCCATGGTTTACCCCAGACGCTTCACATGCCCTGATTCAATCCACTGACAGCACGTCAACCCCGGTAAACCACATCGATCCAATTCACCCAATTCCTTGCCCTCCTTTCACCCTCCTGCATGTTCAGGCCCCGATCATTCAAAATATTTTTCACTCCATTTATCCACCTCCAATTTGGTCTCCCACTTCTCCTCGTTCCCTCCACCTCCGACACATATATCCTCTTGGTCAATCTTTCCTCACTCATTTTCTCTATGTGCCCAAACCATTTCAAAACACCCTCTTCTGCTCTCACAACAACGCTCTTTTTATTTCCACACATCTCTCTTACCCTTACATTACTTACTCGATCAAACCACCTCACACCACACATTGTCCTCAAACATCTCATTTCAAGCATATCCACGCTCCTGAGCACAACTCTATCCATAGCCCACACACCGTAACTATACAACATTGTTGGAACCACTATTCCTTCAAACATACCCATTTTTGCTTTCGGAGATAATGTTCTCGACTTCCACACATTCTTCAAGGCTCCCAGGATTTTCACCCCCTCCCCCACCCTATGATTCACTTCTGCTTCCATGGTTCCATCCTCTGTCAGATCCACTCCCAGATATCTAAAACACTTTACTTCCTCCAGTTTTTCTCCATTCAAACTTACTTCCCAATTGACTTGACCCTCAACCCTACTGTACCTAATAACCTTGCTCTTATTCACATTTACTCTTAACTTTCTTCTTTCACACACTTTACCAAACTCAGTCACCAGCTTCTCCAGTTTCTCACATGAAACAGCCACTAGCGCTGTATCATCAGCGAAAAACAACTGACTCACGTCCCAAGCTCGCTCATCCACAACAGACTTCATACTTGCCCCTCTTTCCAAAACTCTTGCATTCACCTCCCTAACAACCCCATTCATAAATAAATCAAACAACCATGGAGACGTCACACACCCCTGCCGCAAACCTACATTCACTGAGAACCAATCACTTTCCTCTCTTCCTACACGTACACATGCCTTACATCCTCGATAAAAACTTTTCACTGCTTCTAACAACTTGCCTCCCACAACATATATTCTTAATACCTTCCACAGAGCATCTCTATCAACTCTATCATATGCCTGCTCCAGATCCATAAATGCTACATACAAATCCATTTGCTTTTCTAAGTATTTCTCACATACATTCTTCAAAGCAAACACCTAATCCACACATCCTCTACCACTTCTGAAACCACACTGCTCTTCCCCAATCTGATGCTCTGTACATGCCTTCACCCTCTCAATCAATACTCTCCCATATAATATACCAGGAATACTCAACAAACCTATACTTCTGTAATTTGAGCACTCACTCTTATCCCCTTTGCCTTTGTACAATGGCACTATGCACGCATTCCGCCAATCCTCAGGCACCTCACCATGAGTCATACACACATTAAATAACATTACCAAACAGTCAACAATACAGTCACCCCCTTTTTAAATAGATTCCACTGCAATGCCATACAAACCTGCTGCCTTGCCGGCTTTCATCTTCCGCAAAGCTTTTACTACCTCTTCTCTGTTTACCAAATCATTTTCAATAACCCTCTCACTTTGCACACCACCTCGACCAAAACACCCTATATCTGACACTCTATCATTAAACATATTCAACAAACCTACAAAATACTCACTCCATCTCCTTATCACATCACCACTACTTGTTATCACCTCCCCATTTGCGCCCTTCACTGAAGTTCCCATTTGCTCCCTTGTCTTACGCACTTTATTTACCTCCTTCCAGAACATCTTTTTATACTCCCTAAAATTTAATGATACTCTCTCACCCCAACTCTCATTTGCCCTCTTTTTCACCTCTTGCACCTTTCTCTTAACCTCCTGTCTCATTCTTTTATACATCTCCCACTCAATTGCATTTTTTTCCCTGCAAAAATCGTCCAAATACCTCTCTCTTCTCTTTCACTAATAATCTCACTTCTTCATCCCACGACTCACTACCCTTTCTAATCAACCCACCTTCCACGCTTCTCATGCCACAAGTATCTTTTGCGCACTCCATCACTCCATATATATATATATATATATATATATATATATATATATATATATATATATATATATATATATGTAGTAGTGGTGATGTGAGAAGAAGATGAAGTGAGTATTTTGAAGGTTTCTTGAATGTGTTTGATGATAGAGTGGCAGATATAGGGTGTTTTGGTCGAGGTGGTGTGCAAAGAGAGAGTATTAGGGAAAATGATTTGGTAAACAGAGAAGAGGTAGTAAAAGCTTTGCGGAAGATGAAAGCCGGCAAGGCAGCAGGGTTGGATGGTATTGCAGTGGAATTTATTAAACAAGGGGGTGACTGTATTGTTGACTGGTTGGTAAGGTTATTTAATATATGTATGACTCAAGGTGAGGTGCCTGAGGATTGGCGGAATGCATGCATAGTGCCATTGTACAAAGGCAAAGGGGATAAGAATGAGTGCTCAAATTACAGAGGTATAAGTTTGTTGAGTATTCCTGGTAAATTATATGGGAGGGTATTGATTGAGAGGGTGAAGGCATGTACAGAGCATCAGATTGGGGAAGAGCAGTGTGGTTTCAGAAGTGGTAGAGGATGTGTGGATCAGGTGTTTGCTTTGAAGAATGTATGTGAGAAATACTTAGAAAAGCAAATGGATTTGTATGTAGCATTTATGGATCTGGAGAAGGCATATGATAGAGTTGATAGAGATGCTCTGTGGAAGATATTAAGAATATATGGTGTGGGAGGCAAGTTGTTAGAAGCAGTGAAAAGTTTTTATCGAGGATCTAAGGCATGTGTACGTGTAGGAAGAGAGGAAAGTGATTGGTTCTCAGTGAATGTAGGTTTGTGGCAGGGGTGTGTGACGTCTCCATGGTTGTTTAATTTGTTTATGGATGGGGTTGTTAGGGAGGTGAATGCAAGAGTTTTGGAAAGAGGGGCAAGAATGAAGTCTGTTGTGGATGAGAGAGCTTGGGAAGTGAGTCAGTTGTTGTTCGCTGATGGTATATACAGCGCTGTTGGCTGATTCATGTGAGAAACTGGAGGAGCTGGTGACTGAGTTTGGTAAAGTGTGTGAAAGAAGAAAGTTAAGAGTAAATGATAATAAGAGCAAGGTTATTAGGTACAGAAGGGTTGAGGGTCAAGTTTGAATGGAGAAAAACTGGAGGAAGTAAAGTGTTTTAGATATCTGGGAGTGGATCTGGCAGCGGATGAAACCATGGAAGCGGAAGTGAATCATAGGGTGGGTGACGGGGCAAAAATCCTGGGAGCCTTGAAGAATGTGTGGAAGTCGAGAACATTATCTCGGAAAGCAAAAATGGGTATGTTTGAAGAAATAGTGGTTCCAACAATGTTGTATGGTTGCGAGGCGTGGGCTATGGATAGAGTTGTGCGCAGGAGGGTGGATGTGCTGGAAATGAGATGTTTTAGGACAATGTGTGGTGTGAGGTGGTTTGATCGAGTAAGTAATGTAAGGGTAAGAGAGATGTGTGGAAATAAAAAGAGCGTGGTTGAGAGATCAGAAGAGGGTGTTTTGAAATGGTTTGGGCACATAGAGAGAATGAGTGAGGAAAGATTGACCAAGAGGATATATGTGTCGGAGGTGGAGGGAACGAGGAGAAGTGGGAGACCAAATTGGAGGTGGAAAGATGGAGTGAAAAAGATTTCGTGTGATCGGGGCCTGAACATGCAGGAGGGTGAAAGGAGGGCAAGGAATAGGGTGAATTGGATCGATATGGTATACCTGGGTTGACGTGCTGTCAGTAGATTGAATCAGGGCATGTGAAGCGTCTGGGGTAAACCATGGAAAGTTGTGTGGGGCCTGGATGTGGAAAGGGAGCTGTGGTTTCGGGCATTATTGCATGACAGCGGGAGACTGAGTGTAAACGAATGGGGCCTTTGTTGTCTTTTCCTAGTGCTATCTCGCACACATGAGGGGGGAGGGGGGTGGTATTCCATGTGTGGCGAGGTGGCGATGGGAATGAATAAAGGCAGACAGTGTGAATTGTGTGCATGGGTATATATGTATGTGTCTGTGTGTGTATATATATGTGTACATTGAGATGTATAGGTTTGAATATTTGCGTGTGTGGACGTGTATGTATATACGTTGTGTATAGGTGTGGGTTGGGCCATTTCTTTCGTCTGTTTCCTGGCGCTACCTCGCCAGGAAAGCAAAATAGAATATATATATATATATATATATATATATATATATATATATATATATATATATATATATATATATATATATATATATATATAAATAAATATATATATATGTTCCTATGAGTCTACGGGGAAAATGAAACACGAAAAGTTCCCAAGTGCACTTTCGTGTAATAATCATATATGTATATATGTTAGAAGCAGTGAAAAGTTTTTATCGAGGATGTAAGGCATGTGTACGTGTAGGAAGAGAGGAAAGTGATTGGTTCTCAGTGAATGTAGGTTTGCGGCAGGGGTGTGTGATGTCTCCATGGTTGTTTAATTTGTTTATGGACGGGGTTGTTAGGGAGGTGAATGCAAGAGTTTTGGAAAGAGGGGCAAGTATGAAGTCTGTTGGGGATGAGAGAGCTTGGGAAGTGAGTCAGTTGTTGTTCGCTGATGATACAGCGCTGGTGGCTGATTCATGTGAGAAACTGCAGAAGCTGGTGACTGAGTTTGGTAAAGTGTGTGAAAGAAGAAAGTTAAGAGTAAATGTGAATAAGAGCAAGGTTATTAGGTACAGTAGGGTTGAGGGTCAAGTCAATTGGGAGGTGAGTTTGAATGGAGAAAAACTGGAGGAAGTGAAGTGTTTTAGATATCTGGGAGTGGACCTGGCAGCGGATGGAACCATGGAAGCGGAAGTGGATCTTACGGTGGGGGAGGGGGCGAAAATTCTGGGAGCCTTGAAGAATATGTGGAAGTCGAGAACATTATCTCGGAAAGCAAAAATGGGTATGTTTGAAGGAATAGTGGTTCCAACAATGTTGTATGGTTGCGAGGCGTGGGCTATGGATAGAGTTGTGCGCAGGAGGATAGATGTGCTGGAAATGAGATGTTTGAGGACAATGTGTGGTGTGAGGTGGTTTGTTCGAGTAAGTAATGTAAGGGTAAGAGAGATGTGTGGAAATAAAAAGAGCGTGGTTGAGAGAGCAGAAGAGGGTGTTTTGAAATGGTTTGGGCACATAGAGAGAATGAGTGAGGAAAGATTGACCAAGAGGATATATGTGTCGGAGGTGGAGGGATCGAGGAGAAGTGGGAGACCAAATTGGAGGTGGAAAGATGGAGTGAAAAAGATTTCGTGTGATCGGGGCCTGAACATGCAGGAGGGTGAAAGGAGGGCAAGGAATAGAGTGAATTGGATCGATATGGTATACCTGGGTTGACGTGCTGTCAGTAGATTGAATCAGGGCATGTGAAGCGTCTGGGGTAAACCATGGAAAGTTGTGTGGGGCCTGGATGTGGAAAGGGAGCTGTGGTTTCGGGCATTATTGCATGACAGCGGGAGACTGAGTGTAAACGAATGGGGCCTTTGTTGTCTTTTCCTAGTGCTATCTCGCACACATGAGGGGGGAGGGGGGTGGTATTCCATGTGTGGCGAGGTGGCGATGGGAATGAATAAAGGCAGACAGTGTGAATTGTGTGCATGGGTATATATGTATGTGTCTGTGTTTGTATATATATGTGTACATTGAGATGTATAGTTTTGAATATTTGCGTGTGTGGACGTGTATGTATATACGTTGTGTATAGGTGTGGGTTGGGCCATTTCTTTCGTCTGTTTCCTGGCGCTACCTCGCCAGGAAAGCAAAATAGAATATATATATATATATATATATATATATATATATATATATATATATATATATATATATATATATATATATATATATATATATAAATATATATATATGTTCCTATGAGTCTACGGGGAAAATGAGACACGAAAAGTTCCCAAGTGCACTTTCGTGTAATAATCATATATGTATATATGTTAGAAGCAGTGAAAAGTTTTTATCGAGGATGTAAGGCATGTGTACGTGTAGGAAGAGAGGAAAGTGATTGGTTCTCAGTGAATGTAGGTTTGCGGCAGGGGTGTGTGATGTCTACATGGTTGTTTAATTTGTTTATGGACGGGGTTGTTAGGGAGGTGAATGCAAGAGTTTTGGAAAGAGGGGCAAGTATGAAGTCTGTTGGGGATGAGAGAGCTTGGGAAGTGAGTCAGTTGTTGTTCGCTGATGATACAGCGCTGGTGGCTGATTCATGTGAGAAACTGCAGAAGCTGGTGACTGAGTTTGGTAAAGTGTGTGAAAAAAGAAAGTTAAGAGTAAATGTGAATAAGAGCAAGGTTATTAGGTACAGTAGGGTTGAGGGTCAAGTCAATTGGGAGGTGAGTTTGAATGGAGAAAAACTGGAGGAAGTGAAGTGTTTTAGATATCTGGGAGTGGACCTGGCAGCGGATGGAACCATGGAAGCGGAAGTGGATCTTACGGTGGGGGAGGGGGCGAAAATTCTGGGAGCCTTGAAGAATGTGTGGAAGTCGAGAACATTATCTCGGAAAGCAAAAATGGGTATGTTTGAAGGAATAGTGGTTCCAACAATGTTGTATGGTTGCGAGGCGTGGGCTATGGATAGAGTTGTGCGCAGGAGGATAGATGTGCTGGAAATGAGATGTTTTAGGACAATGTGTGGTGTGAGGTGGTTTGTTCGAGTAAGTAACGTAAGGGTAAGAGAGATGTGTGGAAATAAAAAGAGCGTGGTTGAGAGAGGAAAAGAGGGTGTTTTGAAATGGTTTGGGCACATGGAGAGAATGAGTGAGGAAAGATTGACCAAGAGGATATATGTGTCGGAGGTGGAGGGAACGAGGAGAAGAGGGAGACCAAATTGGAGGTGGAAAGATGGAGTGAAAAAGATTTTGTGTGATCGGGGCCTGAACATGCAGGAGGGTGAAAGGAGGGCAAGGAATAGAGTGAATTGGAGCGATGTGGTATACCGGGGTTGACGTGCTGTCAGTGGATTAAATCGGGGCATGTGAAGCGTCTGGGGTAAACCATGGAAAGCTGTGTAGGTATGTATATTTGCGTGTGTGAACGTATGTATATACATGTGTATGGGGGTGGGTTGGGCCATTTCTTTCGTCTGTTTCCTTGCGCTACCTCGCAAACGCGGGAGACAGCGACAAAGCAAAAAAAAAAAAAAAAATATATATATATATATTATTTATATTATTATTATACTTTGTCACTGTCTCCCGCGTATATATTATATATATATATATATATATATATATATATATATATATATATATATATATATATATATATATATATATATATTATATATATATATATATATATATATATATATATATATATATATATATATATATATATATATATATATATATATATATATATATTATATACATAAATTGCTTAAGATAAGGGAACAAATGGTAACTTCAGCGAAGTGGGCTAACAAGTAGTGGTGATGTCAGTAGGAGATGGAGTGAGTATTTTGAAGGTTTGTTGAATGTGTTTGATGATAGAGTGGCAGATATATGGTGTTTTGATTGAGGTGGTGTGCAAAATGAGAGGGTTAGGGAAAACGATTTGGTAAATACAGAAGAGGTAGTAAAAGCTTTGCGGAAGATGAAAGCCAGCAAGGCAGCGGGTTTGGATGGTATTGCAGTGGAAATTATTAAAAAAGTGGGTGACTATATTGTTGACTGGTTGGTAGGTTATCTAATGTATGTATGACTCATGGTGAGGTGCCTGAGGATTGGCGGAATGCGTGCATAGTGCCATTGAGGTGAGTGCTCAACTTACAGAGGTATAAGTTTGTTGAGTATTCCTGGGAAGTTATATGGGAGGGCATTGATTGAGAGGTTGAAGGCATGTACAGAGCATCAGAGTGGGGAAAAGCATTGTGGTTTCAGAAGTGGTAGAGGATGTGTGGATGAGGTGTTTCCTTTGAAGAATATATGTGAGAAATACTTAGAAAAGCAAATGGATTTGTATGTAGCATTTATGGATCTGGACAAGGCATATGATAGAGTTGATAGAGATGCTCTGTAGAAGGTGTTAAGGATATATGGTGTGGGAGGCAAGTTGTTAGAAGAAGTGAAAACTTTTTATCGAGGATGTAAGGCATGTGTACGTGTAGGAAGAGAGGAAAGTGGTTGGATCTCAGTGAATGTAGGTTAGCGGCAGGGGTGTTTGATGTCTCCATGGTTGTTTAATTTGTTAATGGATGGGGTTGTTAGGGAGATGAATGAAAGAGTTTTGGAAAGAGGGGAAAGTATGTAGTCTGTTGTGGATGAGAGAGCTTGGGAAATGAGTCAGTTGTTGTTCGCTGATGGTATATACAGCGCTGTTGACTGATTCATGTGAGAAACTGCAGAAGCTGGTGACTGAGTTTGGTAAAGTGTGTGAAAGAGGAAAGTTGAGAGTAAATGTGAATAAGAGCAAGGTTATTAGGTACAGTAGGGTTGAAAGTCAAGTAAACTGGGAGGTAAGTTTGAATGGAGAAAAACTGGAGGAAATGAAGTGTTTTAGATATCTGGGAGTGGATTTGGCAGCGGATGGAACCATTGAAGTCTAAGTGAATCATAGGGTGGGGGAGGGGTAGAAAATTCTGGGAGCCTTAAAGAATGTTTGGAAGTCAAGAACATTATCTCGGTAAGCAAAATGGGTATGTTTGAAGAAATTGTGGTTCCAACAATGTTGTATGGTTGCTAGGCGTGGGCTATGGATAGAATTGTGCGCAGGAGGGTGGATGTTTTGGAAATGAGATGTTTGAGGACAATACGTTGTGTGAGGTGGTTGGATCGAGTAAGTAATCATAGGGTAAGAGAGATGTGTGGTAATAAAAAGAGTGTGGTTGAGAGAACAGATGAGGGTGTTTTGAAATGGTTTGGTCATATGGAGAGAATGAGTGAAGAAATATTGACCAAGAGTATATATGTGTCAGAAGTGGAGGGAACGAGGAGAAGTGGGAGACCAAATTGGAGGTGGAAAAATGAAGGGAAAAAGATTTTGAGTGATCGGGGCCTGAACATACAGGAGGGTGAAAAGCGTGCAAGGAATGGAGTGAATTGGAACGATATGGTATACCAGGGTTGACGTGCTGTCATTGGATTGAACCAGGGCATGTGAAACGTCTCGGGTAACCCATGGAAAGTTCTGTGGGGCCTGGGTATATATATATATATATATATATATATATATATATATATATATATATATATATATATATATATATATATATATTTGAGTGACTGAGGTCTGAACATGCAGGAGGGTGAGAGGCGTGCAAGGAACAGAGTAAATTGGAACAATGTGGTAAAACAGGGTCAACGTACTGTCAATGGACTGAACCAGGACGTGTGAAATGTCTAGGTTAAACCATGGAATGTCTGTGGGGCCGGGATATTGAAGTGGTTTGGGCACATGGAGAGAATGAGTGAGGAAAGATTGACCAAGAGGATATATGTGTCGGAGGTGGAGGGAACGAGGAGAAGAGGGAGACCAAATTGGAGGTGGAAAGATGGAGTGAAAAATATTTTGTGTGATCGGGGCCTGAACATGCAGGAGGGTGAAAGGAGGGCAAGGAATAGAGTGAATTGGAGCGATGTGGTATACCGGGGTTGACGTGCTGTCAGTGGATTGAATCAAGGCATGTGAAGCGTCTGGGGTAAACCATGGAAAGCTGTGTAGGTATGTATGTTTGCGTGTGTGGACGTATGTATATACATGTGTATGGGGGTAGGGGGTTGGGCCATTTCTTTCGTCTGTTTCCTTGCGCTACCTCGCAAACGCGGGAGACAACGACAAAGTATAATAAAAAAAGAAAAAAAAAAAAAAATATATATATATATATATATATATATATATATATATATATATATAAGGCGAATACAGAGGACGGGAGCGGGGGGGGGGGGCAGAAACCCTCCCCTCCTTGTATTTTAACTTTCTAAAAGGGGAAACAGAAGGAGTCACGAGAGGAGTGCTCATCCTCCTCGAAGGCTTAGATTGGGGTGTCTAAATGTGTGTGGATGCAACCAAGATGAGAAAAAAGGAGAGATAGGTAGTATGTTTGAGGAAAGGAGCCTGGATGTTTTGGCTCTGAGTGAAACGAACCTCAAGGGTAAAGGGGAAGAGTGGTTTGGGAATGTCTTGGGAGTAAAGTCATGGGTTAGTGAGAGGACAAGAGCAAGTGAAGGAGTAGCACTACTCCTGAATCAGGAGTTGTGGGAGTATGTGATAGAGTGTAAGAAAGTAAATTCCAGATTAATATGGGTAAAACTGAAAGTTGATGGAGAGAGATGGGTGATTCTTGGTGCATATGCACCTGGGCATGAGAAGAAAGATCATGAGAGGCAAGTGTTTTGGAAGCAGCGGAATGAGTGTGTTAATGGTTTTCATGCAAAAGACCGGGTTATAGTGATGTGTGATTTGAATGCAGAGGTGAGTAATGTGGCAGTTGAGGGAATAATTGGTATACATGGAGTGTTCAGTGTTGAAAATGGAAATGTTGATGAGCTTATAGATTTATGTGCTGAAAAAGGACTGATGATTGGGAATACCTGGTTTAAAAAGCGAGATATACATAAGTTTACGTATGTAAGTAGAAGAGATGGCCAGAGAGCGTTATTGGATTACGTGTTACTTAATAGACGCACGAAAAAGAGACTTTTAGATGTTAATGTGCTGAAAGATGCAACTGGAGGGATGTCTGATCATTATCTGGTGGAGGCGAAGGTGAAGATTTGTGGGGTTTTTAGAAAAGAAGAGAGAATGTTGGGGTGAAGAGAATGGTGAGAGTAAGTGAGCTTGGGAAGGAGACTTGTGTGAGGAAGTACCAAGAGAGACTGAGTACAGAATGGAAAAAGGTGAGGACAAAGGAGGTAAGGGGAGTGGGGGAGGAATGGAATGTATTTAGGGAAGCAGTGACGGCTTGCGCAAAAGATGCTTGTGGCATGAGAAGCGTGGGAGGTGGGTTGATTAGAAAAGGTAGTGAGTGGTGGGATGAAGAAGTAAGATTATTAGTGAAAGAGAAGAGAGAGGCATTTGGACGATTTTTGTAGGGAAAAAATGCAAATGAGTGTGATAGGTATAAAAGAAAGAGGCAGGAGGTCAAGAGAAAGGTGCAAGAGGTGAAAAAGAGGGCAAATGAGAGTTGGGGTGAGAGAGTATCATTAAATTTTAGGGAGAATAAAAAGATGTTTTGGAAGGAGGTAAATAAAGTGCGTAAGACAAGGGAGCAAATGGGAACTTCAGTGAAGTGGGCTAATGGGGAGGTGATAACAAGTAATGGTGATGTGAGAAGGAGATGGAGTGAGTATTTTGAAGGTTTGTTGAATGTGCTTGATGATAGATTGGCAGATATAGGGTGTTTTGGTCGAGGCGGTGTGCAAAGTGAGAGGGTGGGGAAAATGATTTGGTAAATAGAGAAGAGGTAGTAAAAGTTTTACGGAAGATGAAAGCCGGTAAGGCAGCAGGTTTGAATGGTATTGCAGTGGAATTTATCAAAAAAGTGGGTGACTGTATTGTTGACTGGTTGGTAAGGTTATTTAATGTATGTATGATTTATGGTGAGGTGCCTGAGGATTGGCGGAATGCTTGAATAGTGCCATTGTGCAAAGGCAAAGAGGATAAGAGTGAGTGCTCAAATTACATAGGTATAAGTTTGTCGAGTATTCCTGGTAAATCACATGTGAGGGTATTGATTGAGAGGGTAAAGGGATGTACAGAACATCAGATTGGGGAAGAGCAGTGTGGTCTCAGAAGTGGTAGAGGATGTGTGGACCAGGTGTGTGCTTTGAAGAATGTATGTGAAAAATACTTACAAAAACAAATGGATTTGTATGTACCATTTATGGATATGGAGAAAACATATGATAGAGTTCATAGAGATGCTCTGTGAAAGGTACTAAGAATATATGGTGTAGGAGGCAAGTTGTTAGAAGCAGTGAAAAGTTTTTATCGAGGATGTAAGGCATGTGTACGTGTAGGAAGAGAGGAAAGTGATTGTTTCTCAGTGAATGTGGGTTTGCGGCAGGGGTCTGTGATGTCTCCATGGTTGTTTAATTTGTTTATGGATGGGGTTGTTAGGGAGGTGAATGCAAGAGTTTTGGAAAGAGGGGCAAGTATGCAGTCTGTTGGGGATCAGAGAGCTTGGGAAGTGAGTCAGTTATTGTTCGCTGATGATACAGCGCTGGTGGCTGATTCATGTAAGAAAATGCAGAAGCTGGTAACTGAGTTTGGTAAAGTGTGTGAAAAAATTAAGTTAAAAGTAAATGTGAATAAGAGCAAGGTTATCAGGTACAGTAGAGTTGAGGGTCAAGTCAATTGAGAGAAGTTTGAATGGAGAAAAACTGGAGGAAGTAAAGTGTTTTAGATATGTGGGAGTGGATCTGGCAGCGGATGGAACCATGGAAGCGGAAGTGAATCATATGGTGGGGGAGAGGGCGAAATTTCTGGGAGCCTTGAAGAATGTTTGGAAGTCGAGAACATTATCTTCAAAAGCAAAAAATAGGTATGTTTGAAGGAATAGAGGTTCCAACAATGTTGTATGGTTGCGAGGTGTGGGCTATGGATAGAGTTTTGCGCAGGAGGATGGATGTGCTGGAAATGAGATGTTTGAGGACAATATGTGGTGTGAGGTGGTTTGACCGAGTAAGTAATGTAAGGGTAAGAGAGATGTGTGGAAATAAAAACAGTGTGGTTGAGAGAACAGAAGAGGGTGTTTTGAAATGGTTTGGTCACATGGAGAGAATGAGTGCGGAAAGATTGACCAAGAGGATATATGAGTCAGACGTGCAGGGAACGAGGAGAAGTGGGAGACCAAATTGGAGGTGGAAATATGGAGTGAAAAAGATTTTGAGTGATCGGGGCCTGAACATGCAGGAGGGTGAAAGGCGTGCAAGGAATAGAGTGAATTGGAACGATGTGGTATACCGGGGTCGACGTGCTGTCAATGGATTGTACCAGGGCATGTGAAGCGTCTGGTGTAAACCGTAAACCATGGAAAGTTGTGTGGGGCCTGGATGTGGAAAGGGATATGTGGTTTCGGTGCATTATTACATGACATCTAGAGACTGAGTGTGAACGAATGGGGCCTTTGGTGTCTTTTCCTAGCGCTACCTCGCACACATGGGGGGGGAGGGGGTTGTTATTCCATGTGTGGCGAGGTGGCGATGGGAACAAATAAAGGCAGACAGTATGAATTATGTACATGTGTATATATGTATATGTCTGTGTTTGTATATATATGTGTACATTGAGATGTATAGGTATGTATATATGCGTGTGTGGACGTGTATGTATATACATGTGTATGTGGGCGGGTTGGGCCATTCTTTCGTCTGTTTCCTTGCGCTACCTCTCTAACGCGGGAGACGGCGACAAAGCAAAATAAATAAATAAAAAATAAATATATATATATATATATATATATATATATATATATATATATATATATATATATATATATATATATATACATATATATATATATATATATATATATATATATATATATATATATATATATATATATATATATATATCCCTGGGAATAGAGGAAAAAAAACATTTCCCATACATTCGTCACGTGTCGTACAAGGCGACTAAAGGGGAATGGAGCCGGGGCTAGAAACCCTCCTCTCCTTGTATCTCAACTTTTTAAAAGTGGAAATAGAAGAAGGAGTCTCGCGGGGAGTGCTCATCCTCCTCGAAGGCTTAGATTGGGTTGTCTAGATGTGTGTGGATGTAACGACGAGGAAAGGATCCTGGATGTTTTGGCTCTGAGCGAAGCGCAGCTCAAGGGTGAAGGGGAAGAGTGGGTTGGGAATGTTTCGAGTGTAAAGTCAGGGGTTGGTGAGAGGACAGTAGCATGGGAAGGAGTAGCAGCACTACTGAAACAGGAGTGGTGGGAGTATGTGATAGAGTGTAAGAAAGTAAACTGTAGATTGATATGGGTGAAACTGAAACTGGATGTAGAGAGTTGGGTTATTATTGGTGTATATGCACCTGGGCATGAGAAGAAAGATCATGAGAGGCAAGTGTTTTGAGAGCAGCTGAATGAGTGTGTCAATAGTTTTAATGCACGAGACCGGATTATAGTGATGGGTGATTTGAATGCAAAGATGAGTAAAGTGGCAGTTGAGAGAATAATTGATGTACATGGGGTTTCAGTGTTGTAAATGGAAATGGTGAAGTGCTTGTAGATTTGTGTGCTGAAAATTGACTGGGAATTGATTGGGAATATTTGCTTAAAAAAGAGAGATATACAGAAGCATACGTACGTAAGTAGGAGAGATGGCCAAGGTGCGTTATTGGATTACGTGTTAACTGATAGACGCACGAAATGAAGACTTTTGGATGTTAATGTGCTGAGAGGTGCAAGTGGAGGGATGTCTGATCATTATGTTGTGGAGGTAAAGGTGAAGGTTTGTAGAGGTTTTCAGAAAAGAAGTGAGAATGTTGGGGTGAAGAGAGTGGTGAGAGTAAGTGAGTTTGGGAAGGAGACTTGTGTGTGGAAGTACCAGTAGAGACTGAGTGCAGAATGGACAAAGGAGAGAGTAAAGGATGTAAGTAGAGTAGAGGAGGTATGGGACGTATTTAAGGAAGCAGTGATGGCTTGTGCAAAACATTCTTGTGGCATGAGAAGCATGAAGGTGGGCAGATTAGAAAGGGTACTGAGTGGTAGGATGAAGAAGTAATATTAACAGAGAAAGAAAAGAGGAGGCATTTGGACGAGTTTTGCAGGGAAATAGTGCAAATGACTGGGAGATGTATAAAAGAAAGAGGCAGGAGGTCAAGAGAAACGTGCAAGAGGTGAAAAAGAGGGCAAATGAGAGTTGGGGTGAGAGAGTATTATTAAATTTTAGGGAGAATAACTAGGTGTTTTGGAAGGAAGTAAATAAAGTGCGTGAGACAAGAGCCCAAATGGGAACATTGGTTAAATGAATTGGGAAGTGATAACAAGTAGTGGTGATGTTAGGAGATGGAGAGAGTATTTTGAAGGTTTGTTGAATGTGTTTGATGATATAGGGCGTTTTGGTCTAGGTGGTGTGCAAAGTGAGAGGGTTAGTGAGAATGATTTGATAAACAGAGAAAGGGTATTAAAAGCTTTGCAGAAGATGAAAGCAGGCTAGGCAGCGGGTTTGGATGGTACTGCAGTGGACTTTATTAAAAAAGGGGTGACTGTGTTGTTGACTGGTTGGTATGGATATTGAATGCATTTATGGCTCATGGTGAAGTGCCTGAGTATTGGTGGATGCATGCATAGTGCCATTGTACAAAGGCAAAGGGGATAAAGGTGAGTGCCCAAATTACATAGGTATAAATTTGTTGAGTATTCCTGGGAAATTATATGGGAGGGTATTGATTGAGAGGGTGAAGGCATGTACAGAGCATCAGATTGGAGAAGAGCAGTGTGGTTTCAGAAGTGGTAGAGGATGTGTAGATCACGTGTTTGCTTCGAAGAATGTATGTGGAAAAATGGATCTTTATATAGCATTTATGGATCTGGAGAAGGCATATGATAGAGCTGATAGAGATGCTCTTTGGAAGGTATTAAGAATATATGGTTTGGCAGGCAAGTTGTTAGAAGCGGTGAAAAGTTTTTATGGAGGATGTAAGGCATGTGTACGAGTAGGAAGAGAGGAAAGTGATTGGTTTTCAGTGAATGTCGGTTTGCGGCAGGGGTGAGTGATATGCGATGGACGGTGGGTGTGATGGAAACGAAATTTTTGAGGACAATATTTGGTTTGAGGTAATTCAATCCTGCAACCAACAAAAAGTTAAGATAAAGGTGTGGTAATGAAAACAATTTCATTGAAAGAAGTGAAAAAGGCGTGCTAGAATAGTTTGTTCATATATGGAGAATGTGTGGAGAAGAGAGGTGATAAGGAGGATATATTTGTCAGATATGGAGAGAGGAGGGAGAATAGGGAGATGAAATTGGAAATGGAGGAATAGAGTGAAAAAGATTTTGAGCGATTGGGGATTGAACATACAGGAGAATGAGAAGTGTCCACGGTATGGAGTGTATTGGAATGATGTGGTATACAGGGGTCAACGTGCTGTCTATGGATATATGAAGCAGCCAAGGGAAACCGTGGAAAGGTTAATAGGACTTGTAGTTTGTCGTCATTGCACATGGCAGGTAGGGAAAGTGAGTTTCTTATATGTATATATTCGTCTGTTTGGGGTCAATATAGTATGAAGGAAAAATGAAAGTTCGAGAGAGAGAGAGAGAGAGAGAGAGAGAGAGAGAGAGAGAGAGAGAGAGAGAGAGAATATACAATTAGTCATACACACAAGGAAAAACAAGCTAAAGCTAGTGTAAGGTTAGGGTTATACCGATCATATCCTCACTCGCTCCGGTAGAGTACGCTAGGAGGTCAATACTGGTCGTGCTGGGTAAACCCATTACCTAGGGTCATTGATGTAATGTCTTCGTTAGATGTTGTGCTTAGTCTTTTTATCTTCATCAGTTTGACAATAATTTGTAATAAAACTGTGAGTAATTACCAGTTATGTAATCTCTATTCACTGAATACAAAATGTGTCATTCTAGTAAGATTCTCCATTTTTTGACAAATGTTTGACGTGCCCGTGAAGTAAATGTCAATGACGCACAGCGATAACACTTTTGAAAATATTCTATAATAAGTATTATTAACTTAGGCGTTAGCGATTCTTGTCTTGACATACCTACGGCAGTGGACAGCCATGAGATCCATCAACACAGAGTTCTTCTTACTGCAGAAAAGTTAAGGCAATGGGACTTCAGTACATACTGTGGGTACTTGTCCTCATGGTCTCAACATGCTGGAAATCCCAGATGAGAACTGCTGGAAAGAGCGCAAACAACTGGACTTACAAGTACGATGCTTTACCTTACCAAGGTTCCGTGACGGAGATTCATCGCTGGTTTCGGCCATTATCAACTCAAGCACATCGAAGAACAACATTCAATTCTACTGATAAAAATGACAATGAAATATGTACTTCAGAACATCAATTGAGAAGTTCAGGAGAAAAAACTAGTAGAGTTGTTAACACTGTCCTTCGAAGAAATGAAGAGCAAAAAAACTTTCAGAATATTCAAAAACTGGAAAAGACTCAAGAGGCGTCTACAGATGAAGCCTCATCCCTGGGCCAGATGTTGGCAACTGTAGTCAAGGCAGAGCTCAGGGACTGTGCTCTGGTGGTGGTTTATGATACTGGCTACAGTGGACACCCTGTACTGCAGCACCTGCTACTCCTCTACAACCCACGACAGGTAAGATGTGTATCATGATAACTGTGTTCAGTTACCTAGATCTAAATCTCGTTCCATCATTATTAAGTAGATACATTTGAGGCTTAAGAGATTCCACCTCTCTCTCTCTCTCTCTCTCTCTATATATATATATATATATATATATATATATATATATATATATATATATTTTTTTTTTATACTATTCGCCATTTCCCGCGATAGCGAGGAAGCGTTAAGAACAGAGGACTTTGAGGGAATATCCTCACCTGGCCCCCTTCTCTGTTCCTTCTTTTGGAAAAAAAAAAAAAAAAAAAAAAAAGAGATAGGTGTTTTGAAATGGTTTGGTCACATGGAGAGAATGAGTGAGGAAAGATTGACCAAGATTTTGAGTGATCGGGGACTGAACATGCAAGAGGGTGAAAGGCGTGCAAGGAATAGAGTGAATTGGAACGATGTTGTATACCGGGGTCGACGTGCTGTCAGCGGATTGAACCAGGGCATGTGAAGCGTCTGGGGTAAACCATGGAAAGTTCTGTGAGGCCTGGATGTTGAAAGGGAGCTGTGGTTTCGGTGCATTATTAGCTAGAGACTGAGTGTGAGCGAATGGGGCCTTTGTTGTGTTTTCCTAGAGCTACCTCACACATGAGGGGGGAGGGGGTTGTTATTCCATGTGTGGCGAGGTGCCGATGGGAATAAATAAAAGCAGACAGTATTAATTATGTACATGTGAATATATGTATATGTCTGTGTGTATACATATGTGTGTACATTGAGATGTATAGGTATGTATATTTGCGTGTGTGGACTTGTATGCATATACATGTGTATGTGGGTGGGTTGGCCCGATTCTTTCGTCTGTTTCCTTGCGCTACCTCGCTAACGCGGGAGACAGCGACAAAGCAAAGTAAATGAATAACTAGAATATATATATATATATATATATGTATATATATATATATATATATATATATATATATATATATATATATATATATATATATATATACGAATAAAGTGCATATAAACGCGCACCTTCAAAGAACATACAAACCTCCAACAGCCAGGATCGAACCCGGGACCACTGTGCAAAAGGCAGGAATGCTAACCACTAGGGTATGTGCCTCTTGCACAGGGGTCACGGGATCGATCCTGGCTGTTGGAGGTTTGTATGTTCTATGATATATATATAAACTGGAGGAAGTAAAGTGTTTTAGATATCTTGGAGTGGATCTGGCAGCGGATGGAACTATGGAAGCGGAAGTGAATCATAGGGTGGGGGAGGGGGCGAAAATTCTGGGAGCCTTGAAGAATGTGTGGAAGTCGAGAACATTATCTCGGAAAGCAAAAATGGGTATGTTTGAAGGAATTGTGGTTCCAACAATATTGTATTGTTGCGAGGCGTGGGCTATGGATAGAGTTGTGCGCAGGAGGATGGATGTGTTGGAAATGAGATGTTTGAGGACATTGTGTGGTGTGAGGTGGTTTGATCGAGTAAGTAACGTAAGGGTAAGAGAGATGTGTGGAAATAAAAAGAGCTTGGTTGAGAGAGCAGAAGAGGGTGTTTTGAAATGGTTTGGGCACATGGAGAGAATGAGTGAGGAAAGATTGACCAAGAAGATATATGTGTCAGAGGTGGAGGGAATGAGGCGAAGTGGGAGACCAAATTGGAGGTGGAAAGATGGAGTGAAAAAGATTTTGTGTGATCGGGGCCTGAACATGCAGGAGGGTGAAAAGAGGGCAAGGAATAGAGTGAATTTGATCGATGTGGTATACCGGGGTTGACGCGCTGTCAGTGGATTGAATCAGGGCATGTGAAGCGTCTGGGGCAAAACATGGAAAGCTGTGTAGGTATGTATATTTGCGTGTGTGGACGTATGTATATACATGTGTATAGGGGTGGGTTTGGCCATTTCTTTCGTCTGTTTCCTTGCGCTACCTCGCAAACGCGGGAGACAGCGACAAAGCAAAAAAAAAAAAAAAAAGATATATATATATATATATATATATATATATATATATATTAACTATTTTATATCTATTTTGCTTTGTCGCTGTCTCCCGCGTTAGCGAGGTAGCGCAAGGAAACAGACGAAAGAATGGCCCAACCCACCCATATACACATGTATATACATACACGTCCACCCATGCAAATATACATACCTATACATCTCAACGTATACATATATATACACACAGACATATACATATATACACATGTACATAATTCATACTGTCTGCCCTTACCAATTCCCATCGACACCTCGCCACACATGAAATAACAACCCCCTCCCCCATCATGTGTGAGAGGTAGTGCTAGGAAAATACAACATATACACACACATATATATATATATATATATATATATATATATATATATATATATATACCCATTTTTGCTTTCCGAGATAATGTTCTCGACTTCCACACATTTTTCAAGGCTCCCAAAATTTTCGCCCCCTCCCCCACCCTATGATCCACTTCCGCTTCCATGGTTCCATCCGCTGACAGATCCACTCCCAGATATCTAAAACACTTCACTTCCTCCAGTTTTTCTCCATTCAAACTTACCTCCCAATTGACTTGACCCTCAACCCTACTGTACCTAATAACCTTGCTCTTATTCACATTTACTCTTAACTTTCTTCTTCCACACACTTTACCAAACTCAGTCACCAGCTTCTGCAGTTTCTCACATGAATCAGCCACCAGCGCTGTATCATCAGCGAACAACAACTGACTCACTTCGGAAAGCAAAAATGGGTATGTTTGAAGGAATAGTGGTTCCAACAATGTTGTATGGTTGCGAGGCGTGGGCTATGGATAGAGTTGTGCGCAGGAGGATGGATGTGCTGGAAATGAGATGTTTGAGGACAATGTGTGGTGTGAGGTGGTTTGATCGAGTAAGTAACGTAAGGGTAAGAGAGATGTGTGGAAATAAAAAGAGCGTGGTTGAGAGAGCAGAAGAGGGTGTTTTGAAATGGTTTGGGCACATGGAGAGAATGAGTGAGGAAAGATTGACCAAGAGGATATATGTGTCGGAGGTGGAGGGAACGAGGAGAAGAGGGAGACCAAATTGGAGGTGGAAAGATGGAGTGAAAAAGATTTTGTGTGATCGGGGCCTGAACATGCAGGAGGGTGTAAGGAGGGCAAGGAATAGAGTGAATTGGAGCGATGTGGTATACAGGGGTTGACGTGCTGTCAGTGGAGTGAATCAAGGCATGTGAGGCGTCTGGGGTGGACCATGGAAAGCTGTGTAGGTATGTATACACGTGTGTGGACATGTGTATGTACATGTGTATGGGGGGGGGGGGGTTGGGCCATTTCTTTCGTCTGTTTCCTTGCGCTACCTCGCAGACGCGGGAGACAGCGACAAAGTATAAAAAAAAAAAAAAAAAAAAAAAAAAATATATATATATATATATATATATATATATATATATATATATATATATATATATATATTTTCTTTTCTTTTTCTTTCAAACTATTCGCCATTTCCCGCATTAGCGAGGTAGCGTTAAGAACAGAGGACTGGGCCTTTGAGGGAGTACCCTCACCCGGCCCAATTCTCTGTTCCTTCTTTTGAAAAAAAAAAAAAAAAAAAAAAAAAAAAAAAACCGAGAGGGGAGGATTTCCAGCCCCCTGCTCCCTCCCCTTTTAGTCGCCTTCTACGACACGCAGGGAATACGTGGGAAGTATTCTTAATCCCCTATCCTCAGGGATATATATATATATATATATATATATATATATATATATATCCCCAGGATATATATATATACATATATATATATATATATATATATATATATATATATATATATATATATATATATATATATATATATATTCATTTTTTCATACTATTCGCCATTTCAAGCGTCATCAAGGTAGCGCTAAGAACAGAGGACTGAACCTTTGAGGGAACATCCCCACTTGTCCCCCCCCCCCTCTGTTCCTTCATCAGGAAAACCAAAGACGAGAGGGGAGGATTTCCAGACTCCCGCTCCCTTCCCTTTTAGTCGCCTTCTACGACACGCATGGAATACGTGGGAAGTATTCTTTCTCCCCTATCCCCAGGGATAAGTATGAAGTATGAAGTCTGTTGTCGATGAGAGAGCTTGAGAAGTGAGTCTGTTGTTGTTCGCTGATGATACAGCGCTGGTGGCTGATTCATGTGAGAAACTGCAGAAGCTGGTGACTGAGTTTGGTAAAGTGTGTGAAAGAAGAAAGTTAAGAGTAAATGTGAATAAGAGCAAGGTTATTAGGTACAGTAGGGTTGAGGGTCAAGTCAACTGGGAGGTAAGTTTGAATGGAGAAAAACTGGAGGAAGTAAAGTGTTTTAGATATCTGGCAGTGGATCTGGCAGCGGATGGAACCATGGAAGCGGAAGTGGATCATAGGGTGGGGGAGGGGGCGAAAATTCTGGGAGCCTTGAAGGATGTGTGGAAGTCGAGAACATTATCTCGGAAAGCAAAAATGGGTATGTTTAAAGGAATAGTGGTTCCAACAATGTTGTATAGTTGCGAGGCGTGGGCTATGGATATAGTTGTGCGCAGGAGGATGGATGTGCTGGAAATGAGATGTCTGAGAACAATGTGTGGTGTGAGGTGGTTTGATCGAGTAAGTAACGTAAGGGTAGGAGAGATGTGTGGAAATAAAAAGAGCGTGGTTGAGAGAGCAGAAGAGGGTGTTTTGAAAGGGTTTGGGCACATGGAGAGAATGAGTGAGGAAAGATTGACCAAGAGGATATATGTGTCGGAGGTGGAGGGAACGAGGAGAAGTGGGAGACCAAATTGGAGGTGGAAAGATGGATATATATATATATATATATATATATATATATATATATATATATATATATATATATATATATATATATATATATTTTTTTTTCTTGCTTTGTCGCTGTCTCCCGCGTTTGCGAGGTAGCGCAAGGAAACAGACGAAAGAAATGGCCCAACCCACCCCCATACACATGTATATACGTACGTCCACACACGCAAATATACATACCTACACAGCTTTCCATGGTTTACCCCAGACGCTTCACATGCCCTGATTCAATCCACTGACAGCACGTCAACCCCGGTATACCACATCGATCCAATTCACTCTATTCCTTGCCCGCCTTTCACCCTCCTGCATGTTCAGGCCCCGATCACTCAAAATCTTTTTCACTCCATCTTTCCACCTCCAATTTAGTCTCCCACTTCTCCTCGTTCCCTCCACCTCCAACACATATATCCTCTTGGTCAATCTTTCCTCACTCATTCTCTCCATGTGCCCAAACCATTTCAAAACACCCTCTTCTTCTCTCTCAACCACGCTCTTTTTATTTCCACACATCTCTCTTACCCTTACGTTACTTACTCGATCAAACCACCTCACACCACACATTGTCCTCAAACATCTCATTTCCAGCACATCCACCCTCCTGCACACAACTCTATCCATAGCCCACGCCTCGCAACCATACAACATTGTTGGAACCACTATTCCTTCAAACATACCCATTTTAGCTTTCCGAGATAATGTTCTCGACTTCCACACATTCTTCAAGGCTCCCAGGATTTTCGCCCCCTCCCCCACCCTATGATTCACTTCCGCTTCCATGGTTCCATCCGCTGCCAGATCCACTCCCAGATATCTAAAACACTTTACTTCCTCCAGTTTTTCTCCATTCAAACTTACCTCCCAATTGACTTGACCCTCAACCCTACTGTACCTAATAACCTTGCTCTTATTCACATTTACTCTTAACTTTCTTCTTTCACACACTTTATCAAACTCAGCCACCAGCTTCTGCAGTTTCTCACATGAATCAGCCACCAACGCTGTATCATCAGCGAACAACAACTGACTCACTTCCCAAGCTCTCTCATCCACAACAGACTTCATTCTTGCCCCTCTTTCCAAAACTCTTGCATTCACCTCCCTAACAACCCCACCCACAAACAAATTAAACGACCATGGAGACATCACACACCCCTGCCGCAAACCTACATTCACTGAGAACCAATCACTTTCCTCTCTTCCTACACGTGCACACGCCTTACATCCACGATAAAAACTTTTCACTGCTTCCAACAACTTGCCACCCACACCATATATTCTTAATGCCTTACACAGAGCATCTATATCAACTCTATCATATGCCTTCTCCAGATCCATAAATGCTACACACAAATCCATTTCCTTTTCTAAGTATTTCTCACATACATTCTTCAAAGCAAACACCTGATCCACACATCCTCTACCACTTCTGAAACCACACTGCTCTTCCCCAATCTGATGCTCTGTACATGCCTTCACCCTCTCAATCAATACCCTCCCATATAATTTACCAGGAATACTCAACAAACTTATACCTATTTAATTTGAGCACTCACTCTCATCCCCTTTGCCTTTGTACAATGGCACTATGCACGCATTCCGCCAATCTTCAGGTACCTCACCATGAGTCATACATACATTAAATAACCTTACCAACCAGTCAACAATCCAGTCACCCCCTTTTTTAATAAATTCTACTGCAATACCATCCAAACCTGCTGCCTTGCCGGTTTTCATCTTCCGCAAAGCTTTTACTACCTCTTCTCTGTTTACCAAATCATTTTCCCCAACCCTCTCACTTTGCACACCACCTCGACCAAGACACCCTATATCTGCCACTCTATTATCAAACACATTCAACAAACCTTCAAAATACTCACTCCATCTCTTGCTCACATCACCACTACTTGTTATCACCTCCCCATTTGCGCCTTTCACTGAAGTTCCCATTTGCTCCCTTGTCTTACGCACTTTATTTACCTCCTTCCAGAACATCTTTTTATTCTCCCTAAACTTTAATGATACTCTCTCACCCCAACTCTCATTTGCCCTCTTTTTCACCTCTTGCACCTTTCTCTTGACCTCCTGTCTCTTTCTTTTATACATCTCCCACTCAATTGCATTTTTTTCCTGCAAAAAATCGTCCAAATGCCTCTCTCTTCTCTTTCACTAATAATCATACTTCTTCATCCCACCACTCACTACCCTTTCTAATCAACCCACCTCCGACGCTTCTCATGCCACAAGCATCTTTTGCGCAGTCCATCACTGATTCCCTAAATACATCCCATTCCTCCCCCACATTTATTTTGCTTTGTTGCTGTCTCCCGCGTTAGCGTGGTAGCGCAAGGATACAGACGAAAGAATGGCCCAACCCACCCACATACACATGTATATGCGTACACGTCCACACACGTAAAAATACATGCCTGTACATCTGAAAGAAAACATATATATACACACACAGACATATACATATATACACATGTACACAATTCATACTGTCTGCCGTTATTCATTCCCATGACCACCACACCATACATGAAATAACAACTCCCTTCCCCCGCATATGGGTGAGGTAGCGCTAGGAAAAGACAACAAAGGTAACATTCGTTCACACTCAGTCTCTAGCTGTCATGTAATAATGCACTGAAACCACAGCTCCCATATCACATCCAGGCCCCACAGAACCTTCCATGGTTTACCTCAGATGTTTTACACGCCCTGCCTCAATCTATTGACAGCACGTCGACCCCTGGTATGCCACACCGTTCCAATTCACTCTATACCTTGAACTCCTTTCACCCTCCTTCATGGTCAGGCCCCGATCACTCAAAATCTTTTTCACTCCATCCTTCCATCTCCAATTTCGTCTTCCACTTCTCCTCATTCCCTGCACGTCTGACACATATATCTTCTTGGTCAATCTTTCCTCACTCATTCTTTCCATGTGACCAAACCATTTTAAAACACGCTCTTCTGCTCTCTCAACCACACTCTTTTTATTTCCACACATTCCTTACTCGATCAAACCACCTCACACAACATATTGTCCTAAAACATCTCATTTCCAGCACATCCACCCTCCTGCGCACAACTCTATCCATAGCCCACGCCTCGCAACCAGACAACATTGTTGGAACCACTATTCCTTCAAACATACCCATTTTTGCTTTCCGAGATAATGTTCTCAACTTCCAAACATTCTTCAAGGCTCTCAGAATTTTCGCCCCCTCCCCAACCCTATGGTTCACTTGCGCTTCCATGGTTCCATCCACTGCCAGATCCACTCCCAGATATCTAAAACACTTTACTTCCTCCAGTTTTTCTCCATTGAAACTTACCTCCCAATTGACTTGACCCTCAACCTTACTGTACCTAATAACCTTGCTCTTATTCATATTTACTCTTAACTTTCTTCTTTCACACACATTAGCAAACTCAGTCACCAGCTTCTGTAGTTTCTCATGTAAATCAGCCACCAGCGCTGTATCATCAGCGAACAACAACTGACTCACTTCCCAAGTTCTCTCATCCAAAACAGACTGTATATTTGCCCCTCTTTCCAAAACTCTTGCATTCACCTCCCTAAAAACTCCATCCATAAACAAATTAAACAACCATGGAGACATCACACACCCCTGCCGCAAACCTACATTCACTGAGAACCAATCACTTTCCTCTCTTCTAACACGTACACATGCCTTACATCCTCGATAAAAACTTTTCACTTCTTCTAAAAACGTGCCTCCCACACCATATACTCTTAATACCTTCCACAGAGCATCTCTATCAACTCTATCATATGCCTTCTCCAGATCCATAAATGCTATATACAAATCCATTTGCTTTTCTAAGTATTTCTCACATACATTCTTCAAAGCAAACACCTGATCCACACATCCTCTACCACTTCTGAAACCACACTGCTCTTCCCCAATCTGATGCTCTGTACATGCCCTCACCCTCTCAATCAATACCCTCCCATATAATTTACCAGGAATACTCAACAAACTTATACCTATATAATTTCAGCACTCACTCTTATCCCCTTTCCCTTTGTACAATGGCACTATGCAAGCATTCCACCAATCCTCAGGCACCTCACCATGAACCATACATACATTAAATAACCTTACCAACCAGACAACAATAGTCACCCCCTTTTTTAATAAATTCCACTGCAATACCATCCAAACCTGCTGCCTCGCCGGCTTTCATCTTCCGTAAAGCTTTTACTACCTCTTCTTAATTTACCAAATCATTTTCCCTAACCCTCTCACTTTGCACACCACCTCGACCATAACACCCTATATCTGCCACTCTATCATCAAACACATTCAACAAACCTTCAAAATACTCACTCCATCTCCTTCTCACATCACCACTACTTGTAGCACTACTCCTGAAGCAGTTGTGGGAGCATGTGATAGAGTGTGAGAAAGTAAATTCTAGATTGATATGGTTAAAACTGAAAGTTGATGGAGAGACATGGGTGATTATTGGTGCATATGCACCTGGGCAAGAGAAGAAAGATCATCAGAGGCAAGTGTTTTGGGAGCAGCTGAATGAGTGTGTTAGTGGTTTTGATGCACAAGACCGGGTTATAGTGATGGGTGATTTGAATGCAAAGGTGAGTAATGTAGCAGTTGAGGGAATAATTGGTATACATGGGGTGTTCAGTGTTGTAAATGTAAATGGTGAAGAGCTTGTGGATTTGTGTGCTGAGAAAGGACTGGTGATTGGGAATACCTGGTTTAAAAGCGAGATATACATAAGTATGTATGTAAGTAGGAGAGATGGCCAGAGAGCGTTATTGGATTTCGTGCTAATTTTTAGGCGAGCGAAAGAGAGAATCTGGGATGTTAATGTGCTGAGAGGTGCAACTGGAGGCATTTCTGATCATTGTCTAGTGGAAGCGAAGGTGTAGACTTGTAGGGGTTTTCAGAAAAGAAGAGAGAATGTTGGGGTGAAGAGAGTGGTAAGAGTAAGTGAGCTTGGGAAGGAGACTTGTGTGACGAAGTACGAGGAGAGACTGAGTACAGAATGGAAAACGGTGAGAACAAAGGAGGTAAGGGGAGTGGGGGTGGAGTGAGATGTATTTAGGGAAGCAGTGATGACTTGTGCAAAAATTGCTTGTGGCATAAGAAGTGTGGGAGTTGGGTTAATTAGAAAGGGTAGCGTGTGGTGGGATGAAGAAGTAAGATTATCAGTGAAAGAGAAGAGAGAGGCATTTGGACGATTTTTACAGGGAAAAAATGCAATTGAGTGGGAGATGTATAAAAGAAAGAGACAGGAGGTCAAGAGAAAGGTGCAAGAGGTGAAAAAGAGGGTAAATGAGAGTTGGGGTGAGAGAGTGTCATTAAACTTTAGGGAGAATAAAAAGATGTTTTGGAAGGAGGTAAATAATGTGCGTAAGACAAGGGAGCAAATGGGAACTTCAGTGAAGGGGGCTAATGGGGTGGTGATAAGTGGTGGTGATGTGAGAAGGAGATGGAGTGAGTATTTTGATGGTTTGCTGAATGTGTTTGATGATAGAGTGGCAGATATAGGGTGTTTTGGTTGAGGTGGTGTGCAAAGTGAGAGGGTTAGGGAAAATGATTTGGTAAACAGAGAAGCGGTAGTTACAGCTTTGCGGAAGATGAAAGCTGGCAAGGCAGCAGGTTTGGATGGTATTGCAGTGGAATTTATTAAAAAAGTGGGTGACTGGATTGTTGACTGGTTGGTAAGGTTATTCAATGTATGTATGATTCATGGTGAGGTGCCTGAGGAATGGCGGAATGCGTGCATAGTGCCATTGTACAAAGGCAAAGGGGATAAGAGTGAGTGCTCAAATTACAGAGGTATAAGTTTGTTGAGTATTCCTGGTAAATTATATGGGAGGATATTGATTGAGAGGGTGAAGGCATGTACAGAGCATCAGATTGGGGAAGAGCAGTGTGGTTTCAGAAGTGGTAGAGGATGTGTGGATTAGGTGGTTGCTTTGAAAAATGTATGTGAGAAATACTTAGAAAAGCAAATGGATTTGTATGTAGCATTTATGGATCTGGAGAAGGCATATGATAGAGTTGATAGAGATGCTCTGTGGAAGGTATTAAGAATATATGTTGTGGGAGGCAAGCTGTAAGAAGCAGTGAAAAGTTTTTATCGAGGATGTAACGCATGTGTACGAGTAGGAAGAGCGGAAAGTCATTTGTTCTCAGTGAATGTAGGTTTGAGGCAGGGATGTCTGATGTCTCCATGGTTGTTTAATTTGTTTATGGATGGGGTTTTTAGGGAGGTGAATGCAAGAGTTTTGGAAAGAGTGGCAAGTATGCAGTCTGTTGGGGATGAGAGAGCTTGAGAAGTGAGTCAGTTGTTGTTCGCTGATGATACAGCGCTGGTGGCTGATTCATGTGAGAAACTGCAGAAGCTGGTGACTGAGTTTAGTAAAGTGTGTGAAAGAAGAAAGCTAAGAGGAAATGTGAATAAGAGCAAGGTTATTAGGTACAGCAGGGTTGAGGGTCAAGTGAACTGGGAGGTATGTTTGAATGGAGAAAAACTGGAGGAAGTAAAGTGTTTTAGATATCTGGGAGTGGATCTGGCAGCGGATGGAACCATGGAAGAGGAACTGAATCATAGGATGGGGGAGGGGGCGAAAATTTTTGGAGCCTTGAAGAATGTTTGGAAGTCGAGAACATTATCTCGGAAAGCAAAAATGGGTATGTTTGAGGGAATAGTGGTTCTAACAATGTTGTATGGTTGCGAGTCGTGGGCTATGGATAGAGTTGTGCGCAGGAGGGTGGATGTGCTGGAAATGAGATGTTTGAGGACAATGTGTGGTGTGAGGTGGTTAGATCGAGTAAGTAATGTAAGGGTAAGAGAGATGTGTGGAAATGAAAAGTTTATGGTTGAGATAGCGGAAGAGGATGTTTTCAAATGGTTTCGTCACATGAAGAGAATGAGTGAGGAAAGATTGACCAAGAGGATATATGTGTCAGAGGTGGAGGGAACGAGGAGAAGTGGAGGACCAAATTGGAGGTGGAAAGATGTAGTGAAAAAGATTTTGAGTGATCGGGGCCTGAACATGCAGGAGGGTGAAAGGCGTGTAAGGAATAGAGTGAATTGGAATGATGTTGTATACCGGGGTCGACATGCTTTCAATGGATTGAACCAGGGCATATGAAGCGTCTGGGGTAAACCATGGAAAGTTCTGTCGGGCCTGGATGTGGAAAGGGAGCTGTGGTTTCGGTGCATTATTGCATGACAGCTAGAGACTGAGTGTGAACGAATGGGGCCTTTGTTGCCTTTTCATAGCGCTACCTCGCACACATGAGGGGGGAGGGGGTTGTTATTCCATGTGTGGCGAGGTGGGGATGGGAATAATTAAAGGCGGGCAGTATGAATTATGTACATGTGTATATATGTATATGTCTGTGTGTGTATATATATGTGTACATTAAGATGTATAGGTATGTATATTTGCGTGTGCGGACGTGTATGTATATACATGTGTATGTGGGTGGGTTTGGCCATTTCTTCCATCTGTTTCCTAGCGCTACCTCGCTAACGCGGGAGACAGCGACAAAGCAAAATAATGAAAATGAAAAAAAAAAAAAAAAAAAATATATATATATATATATATATATATATATATATATATATATATATATATATATATATATATATATATATATATAATGTTAGGGTGCTGGTTTTACTTTCTGTCTTATCAAAATGGGACAACGACGCTATTCTTGACATTTCCTTATATGCACTACATACCCACTGAAACATCGCTTATATCTTTCGCACAAACACTAGTGTCAACTCCTGTGTGCTCAAATATTTTTAAGTATAGTTATGATATTGTCCGACAAATCTATCCCTTTAACTCCCCTGCATCATGGGGTGATAAGAATCTCTTTGTTTCTGCCTGACTATACTGCCAGTGAGAAGGAGGGCTCAAACTGTAGTGATAATACCGGACCCTCCCACGACGTTTCCTTCTCTGTTAGACCTTTCTCTATTCCTGTTCACCTTGCCAACATTTGTAGTCTCCCTAGTTGTACACCATCTGTTTAGTTTCTCTCACTATATCTTACTTCTGACTGAAACATAGTTGTCTAATGATGTTTTCACTGGTCCTTCTTTCATATCTAAACTATAATCTTCACTCACGAGTCCATTTCAAAGGTGGTATTTGTACTTTCTCCAACATCAACATACCTGTTGCAGGCCCCGAGGATTTTGAGTTCCCAGACTTTGATATTACATGGCTCAACGCCTGCCTCCCTACTGCCACACTTTCTCCCTTTATTGCCTATTATTCTCATGATTCTATAAATCTTACATCTTTCTTCTGTTATCTAAATCTCTGGCATGACACCTTGGCATCCTCTCACCCAAAAGCCGATATCCTTTGCTCTGGAGATTTCAGCATTTACCAGAGAGAATGGTTGAATTCTTCCCATATGGATGGTGAAGGGTCAGAATCTCTCACGTTCTCCATACTCAATGATTCAGAGCAAATTTTCTACTACCTTACCATATTCCTTACTACTAAGACCACTCTCTTAATATTTTGGATCTGTTTTTCACCTCTCGTCCATCCTGCTGTAAATACACAATCTTCCTCACAATTGTTTAATCTGATAACACTCTCATGAATATATGTATTATAACGATACCTCCCCTTCAGCAGTCACTTCTAAACATAATTACTGGCACCTGAACAATGCTGACTGGAAAAAATTAACGTGAATTCTTTTTTGTCTTTCCCTGAGTAAATTACTGTCTCTTATTATGTGGCGATGCTTCTGTCTCCGCCAAACACATAAAAGAGGTTGTTCTTGCGGTAATGTAAACAATTACCCCTCTTCCTCCATTCCATAGTTCAACTGTTCCTATTCTGAGGCCATTTAGACAAGGGATTAGTCATACCGGACCTAAAAAACTCTCCTTTCTCCGACTCTCAGTCATCTTTTATCATTGCCTGTAATCATTTCAAGTACATTATCCGTGAGGCAAAGCTTTCCTTTATTCAAAGGAATTGCGATAACCCTTCTTTGTCATCCACTTATATGTCTTTCTGGTCTTATACTAAGGGCATCCCTAAGAACTTCTGTTGCTCTAGCTTTCCTTCACTTTTCCATTCTGACGGTACTAGAGCTGTCTCTGCCGTAGACAAATAATTCTATTTGGTTCCCATGTCTCCTCTAACTCCACCTTGGATGACTCTAACATCCCTTTACCCCTGATGTTTCTCTTACTAATCTTATGCCACTTCCCGTAACCCTTTTTCAGACCTGAAAACAGTCTCCCTTTCCTGGAAAGAGTGTGCCTCTGAACTTGCACATGCGCTTGCTCGTCTATTTCGTTTCTTTTCGCAAACCAAGATTTGGAAGCATGCGTTGATATATCTCATCCCTAAGAATGATGACCGTTCTGACCTCACTACCATTTCAAAATTCTTTGAATCCCTCCTCAACTCCCATATCCTTAGACAACTTAAATCTCACAGTCCACCGGTGATATTCTCTCATATCTAACCATTGTTTGGTTATCGTCCCTGAAAGATATTTGGGGAGTCATGTGTAGCTGCCTTTGACATATCCAAAGATTTGATAGCGTGTAGCATCGGGGTTTCAACTCTGAGCTCCCCTCCTTTGGCTTCCCTCCCTAATTTTGCTCCTTCAAATCCAGCTTCCTCTCTGGCTGATCTATCTTTGTCGTTGATGGATCAGCCTCCCCCCCTTCCCCCACACCTTTTCTATCAGAATCGGTGTCCCTCAAGGCTCTGTCCTGGACCTAACACCTATTTTTATGCAATTTCCTCTCCTCCACAAATAATCCAATACACTTGTACGCTGACGACTCAATATTGCATTCATCCACATCTTTCAATTCTACTCTGTCCTCCTTCTCAGTTTGCATCTCGTCTCAACACAACTTCCTTAATAAACTTAGACTTGGACAAGGTATCTCGGTGGGGTACACACATCTTGTTAAGTTTAATGCCTCCAAGATCAAGTTTCTTCCCATCTCTTTATCGAAAATTCCTCACAACTCTCGTCTCTCTTTTGATTGTTCTGTAATTCCACCTCTTGACTCACTGAACATGCTTGGGATTACTGTAACATCCACTCTTTCTTGGAATCCCCAAATTACGGGTATAGACTAATATGCCCCTAAGAAACTGGGTGTCCTCTTTAGGTGTAGAATATTTTTTTCTTCTAAACAGTTGCTCCGTTTATGCAAGAGATTGATTCGTCCTTGTATGGAGTACTGCTCTCTCATCTTGGGTGGTTCTCTCTCCATATCCCTACTTGACAGAGATGAGTTGAAAGCGATCCAACTTTTATAACCTCTCTGGCTAACTTCCAAGCTTTACCATCATCACACGCAGTGTTCCTTGAGGGAGGTTCTTTGAACTTGAGGGTCAAAAGAAGTCAATTAAATCTCTCAAGAAAATAAGATATTTCTGTCTACTTTTAGCGTGCAAAGATGGACTATGTACACTTGACGAAATACATGTATATGTGAAGGTATTTTCCTCAGAATAATTGATGTAAATTACTCTGTATTGATGGAAATACTTCAAAGGTTAATTCTAGATATAATCTTTAGATGATTATTCATCTAAATACATTAGATATGTTTACTCATATTTATAAGGTGAATATGAATGCAAATCTGCAGTTCATACTATTATCCTAAAATTTTTCAATTATAGGTGGATTTCTTTTTAGATGTCTATGCGACAGGATTTTTTTTATTCTATTCACACCTGATAAATAATGACCTACCTCTTGATGCTAAGTCCATAAATATTTCAACTGTTTTCATCTTTCCACGTGAAAACATAAACAACATGCGTAATACCTCACTCCAGCCACTCAGAGGATGGAGCACAGGATGACCACATAATGCATCATGTAGCCACTCTGTCTGCCTCCAGGATTTAGTTTCTACCCATCTCTCCTTGGAAAACTCCTCACAATTCTCGTCTCTCTTTTCACTGTTCTGTAATTCCACCCTCTGACTCAGTGAACGTACTTGGGATTACTGTAATATTCACTCTTTCGTGGCAGACCCAAATTAAGTGGTAACGCAGGCGAACACAGTAGAAAACATGCTTTACGTACCGTATCTGCTTTTATCCAGTCATCAGTCATCAAGTGTTTCGTATAGATACACCATAAGACTGGCTGTACACACTATATCCGTCTCCATCCACTATCCAGGTGGTGTACGTCAACACAACAGAAGACCTGACCAGGATAATCTGGACATCGTCAATGTGTCGTGGTTACTTCTTACTGTTGGACGATCCTGAACCATTGCTGACCTTCGCCACGACTTACCAAGATACATGGGACTACGGTGGCAGGTTAGGGAAACAATTATTTCTATGGAAATCATTTGTATTATTATTAATTGATAACTGTTACTGCTCGAAAAATAAGGTTCACAATCATGCGACAAAAATATGAAAAGAGAGATATGCGCACACTCATGCAATAAAACTACAAGGAAAAATTTATGTACAAAGACACAGACACAGCACACATCTATGTGTTTCCATAGTGTAGTGGTTAGTATCACCGAATGTGAATCGCACGCTGTCCCGCCAGTGTCCGAATCCTTGAACAAGGCAGTCGCCTAAGTCAATGGGGCTATTCATCCTCGGTTCTCATCGGGTAATCATCTTAAGAGATGAAACTTGACGAGTCAAGTAAGGTTTGCAAAAGAAAGTACTTGAAGTCGCAGGAGGAGCAATGACTGCTATTATCATTCCTCAGTTAGAAAATATAAACTAACAATAAATACCAAAAACGTTGTCATACGCAAAATAAGAAAATGAAAGGACTGAAAACTAATACTGTTTACAAGCTGAAAGAAATGAAGAATGGAATGCAAATATAAGTGATAATTTGATGATAATCGTTACACCTATCACAGCTGATATGTGGGTACAGGACCAGATTGTGGATGTAAATAGAATATGATCAAAAGTGACTGTTTACATTACTGTAATATCATCTTTATGTGTGAATAAAAAGCAGTTATCTTCTGAAACAAAGATAATAATATCAAGGACCAAAGGGATCATAAGATACATTAGAAAAGATTTTCTCATACATACTGTCTTCAACTAGTTCATTCCTTAAACTCAATCCTTGCATTAGGTATGTTTTGGTTGGACGTACGCTACAGAACCTGGAGGCGTTCATAGACACGTTCATCGGGAGGATGACAGAGCACATCGTGGGAGCAGTCAAGGTAAGCCGAAACCATTTCCATAAAACATTCACAAAATAAAGACTTTATATATATATATATATATATAATATATATATATATATATATATATATATAATATATATATATATATATAATAATACTGGGAAACAGAAGGAGTCACGCGGGGAGTGCTCATTCCTCCTCGAAGACTCCGATTGGGGTGTCTAAATGTGTGTGGATGTAGCCAAGATGTGAAAAAAGGAGAACAGGTAGTATGTTTGAGGAAAGGAACCTTGATGTTTTGGGCTCTGAGTGAAACGAAGCTCAAGGTTAAAAGGGAAGAGTGGTTTGGAAATGTCTTGGAATAAAGTCAGTGGTTTAATGAGAGGACAAAAGCAAGGGAAGGAGTAGCAGTACTCCTGAAACAGGAGTTGTGGGAGTATGTGATAGAATGTAAGAATGTAAATTCTCGATTAATATAGGTAAAACTGAAAGTTGATGGAGAGAGATGGTGATTATTGGTGCATATGCACCTGGCATGAGAAGAAAGATCATGAGAGGCAAGTGTTTTGGAGCAGCTGAATGAGTGTGTTAGTGGTTTTTGATGCACGAGACCGGGTTATAGTGATGGGTGATTTGAATGCAAAGGTGAGTAATGTGGCAGTTGAGGAATAATTGGTATACATGGGGTGTTCAGTGTTGTAAAATGGAAATGTGAAGAGCTTGTAGATTATTGCTGAAAAAGGACTGGTGATTGGAATACCTGGTTTAAAAAGCGAGATATACATAAGTATACATATGTAAGTAGAGAGATGGCCAGAGAGCGTTATTGGAGTACGTGAATAATTGGAACAGGCGCTCGAAAGAGAGACTTTTGGATGTTAAAGTGCTGAGAGGTGTAAACTGGAGGGATGTCTGATCATTATCTTGTGGAAGCTAAGTGAAGATTTGTATGTTTTTCAGAAAAGAAGAGTGAATGTTGGGGTGAAAGAGGTGGTGAGAGTAAGTGGGTTTGGGGGGGGGGGGGGGGAAGGAGACTTGTGTGAGGAAGTACTAGGAGAGACTGAGTACAGATGGAAAAAGGTGAGAACAATGGAAGTAAGGGAGTGGGGGAGGAATGGGATGTATTTAGGGAATCAGTGATGGATTGCGCAAAAAGATGCTATGGCATGAGAGGCGTGGGAGTGGTTGATTAGAAAGGGTAGTGAGTGGTGGGATGAAGACGTAAAATTTTTAGTGAAAGCGAAGAGAGAGGCATTTGGACGATTTTTGCAGGGAAAAAATGCAATTGAGTGGGAGATGTATAAAAGAAAGAGAACAGGAGGTCAAGAGAAAGGTGCAAGAGTGAAAAAGAGGGCAAATGAGAGTTGGGTGAAGAGAGTATCATTAGATTTTAGGGAGAATAAAAAGATGTTCTGGAAGAGGTAAATAAAGTGCTAAGACAAGGAGCAAATGGGAACTTCAGTGAAGGGCGCTAATGGGGAAGGTGAATAACACAGTAGTGTGATGGTGAGAAGAGATGGATGAGTATTTTGAAGGTTTGTTGAATGTGTTTGTGATAGAGTGGCAGATATAGGGGTTTTGGTCGAGGGTGTGTGCAAGTGAGAGGGTTAGGGAAAATGATTTGGTAAACAGAGAAGAGTAGTAAAAGCTTTGCGGAAGAAGAAAGCCGGCAAGGCAGCAGGTTGGATGGTATTGCAGTGGAATCTATTAAAAAAGGGGGGGACTGTATTGTTGACTGGTTGGTAAGGTTATTCAATGTATGTATCACTCATGGTGAGGTGCCTGAGGATTGGCGGAATGCGTGCATAGTGCCATTGTACAAAGGCAAAGGGGATAAGAGTGAGTGCTCAAATTACAGAGGTATAAGTTTGTTGAGTATTCCTGGTAAATTATATGGGAGGGTATTGATTGAGAGGGTGAAGGCATGTACAGAGCATCAGATTGGGGAAGAGCAGTGTGGTTTCAGAAGTGGTAGAGGATGTGTGGATCAGGTGTTTGCTTTGAAGAATGTATGTGAGAAATACTTAGAAAAGCAAATGGATTTGTATGTAGCATTTATGGATCTGGAGAAGGCATATGATAGAGTTGATAGAGATGCTCTGTGGAAGGTATTAAGAATATATGGTGTGGGAGGCACGTTGTTAGAAGCAGTGAAAAGTTTTTATCGAGGATGTAAGGCATGTGTACGTGTAGGAAGAGAGGAAAGTGATTGGTTCTCAGTGAATGTAGGTTTGCGGCAGGGGTGTGTGATGTCTCCATGGTTGTTTAATTTGTTTATGGATGGGGTTGTTAGGGAGGTGAATGCAAGAGTTTTGGAAAGAGGGGCAAGTATGAAGTCTGTTGGGGATGAGAGAGCTTGGGAAGTGAGTCAGTTGTTGTTCGCTGATGATACAGCGCTGGTGGCTGATTCATGTGAGAAACTGCAGAAGCTGGTGACTGAGTTTGGTAAAGTGTGTGAAAGAAGAAAGTTAAGAGTAAATGTGAATAAGAGCAAGGTTATTAGGTACAGTAGGGTTGAGGGTCAAGTGAATTGGGAGGTAGAGTTTGAATGGAGAAAAACTGGAGGAAGTAAGTGTTTTAGATATCTGGGAGTGGATCTGGCAGCGGATGGAACCATGGAAGCGGAAGTGAATCATAGGGTGGGGGAGGGGGCGAAAATTCTGGGAGCCTTGAAGAATGTGTGGAAGTCGAGAACATTATCTCGGAAAGCAAAAATGGGTATGTTTGAAGGAATAGTGGTTCCAACAATGTTGTATGGTTGCGAGGCGTGGGCTATGGATAGAGTTGTGCGCAGGAGGATGGATGTGCTGGAAATGAGATGTTTGAGGACAATGTGTGGTGTGAGGGTGGTTTGATCGATAAGTAAGGTAAGGGTAAAAGAGATGTGTGGAAATAAAAAGAGCGTGCTTGAGAGAGCAGAAGAGGGTGTTTTGAAATGGTTTGGGCACATGGAGAGAATGATGAGGAAAGATTGACCAAGAGGATATATATGTCGGGAGGTGGAGGAAACAGAAGTGGGGAGACCAAATTGAAGGTGGAAAGATGGAGTGAAAAAGATTTTGAGTGATCGCGGCCTGAACATGCAAGAGGGTGAAGGCGGGCAAGAAATAGAGTAAATTAGATCGATGTGGTATACCGGGGTTAACGTGCTGTCCCGTGGGTTGAATCAGGCAAAAATCTGAAGCGTCTTGGGGCAAACCATGGAAAGTTGTGTGGGGCCTGGATGTGGAAAGGGAGCTGTGGTTTCGGCATTATTGCATGACGGTTAGAGACTGAGTGTGAACGAATGAGGCCTTTGTTTGTCTTTTCTAGCGCTTCCTCGCACACATGCTGGGGAGGGTGGATGGGTAATTTCCATGGTGTGTGAAGGTGGGGATGGATGTGAATGGGGGCAGACATGTGAATTGTGTGCAGGTGGTGTATATAGTTAGGTAGTGCTGTTGTTGTATATATATGTGTACATTGGAGATGTATAGGTATGTTAATTTGCGTGTGTGGGACTCGGTATGTATATACATTGTATATGGGGGGTGGGTGGGTTGGGCCATTTCTTTCGTCTTTTTCCTTGCGCTACCTCGCAAACGCGGGAGACAGCGACAAAGCAAAATAAAGTAAATAAATAAATAAATAAATATATACATATATATATATATATAATATATATATATATAAATATATATATATATATATATATATAATAGATATAGTATTCATATTTGTTTATTATTTATTTTGCTTTGTCGCTGTCTCCACGGGTTAGCGAGGTAGCGCAAGGAAACAGAGAAAAAGAATGGCCCAACACCACCCACATTACACATGTAATACACATACACGTCCACACACGCAAATATACATACTATATACCTCAATGTACACATATAATACACACACAGACACATACATATATACTCATGCACACAATCCATACTGGTCTGCCTTTATCATTCCCATCGCCAACTCTCACCACCCATGGAATAACACCCCCTCCCCCCTCATGTGTGTGAGTGAGCGCTAGGAAAAGACAACAAAGACCCCATCCGTTCGCACTCATCCTCTAGCAGTCATGTAATAATGCACTGAAACCACAGCTCCCTTTCCACATCCAAGCCCCACAGAACTTCCCACTGTTACCCTAGACGCTCACATGCCCTGGTTCAATATATTGACAGCACGTCGACGCCGGTATACCACATCGTTCCAATTCACTTTATTCCTTGCAACGCCCTTTCACCCTCCTGCATGTTCAGGCCCCGATCACTCAAAATCTTTTTCACTCCATCTTTCCACCTCCAATTTGGTCCTCCCACTTCTCCTCGTTCCCTCCACATCCGACACATATATCCTCTTGGTAAATCTTTCCTCACTCATCCTCTCCATGTGAACAAACCATTTCAAAACACCCTCTTCTCAACCCCCTTTTTTATTTAACACATCTCTCCTTACCCTTACATTACTTACTGATCAACCACCTCACACCATATATTGTCCCTCAAACATCTCATTTCCAGCACATCCATCCTCCTGCGCACAACTCTATCCATAGCCTACGCCTCGCAGCCAGACAACATTGTTGGAACCAACTATTCCTTCAATAAAGAAATGAAGTTGTTGTTGAAAGGTAACATTTCTCTTATCAAAAATTGCTATCTTTGTCCCCTTCATTGCCATATATGTATGGACTTATCAAAACACATAAACAAAACTTTAAAGCGAGACCTATAGTTAGTTCAGTAGGCTCCATCACATATAAATTATCAAAATGGTTAGTTTCCTTATTAAGCCCTAGTGGGTAAGGTATCAAATTCTAATATCATGAACAATGTAGATGTTAGTCAACAAGCTAAACAATATCAATATTAATTTTGATTTCAAACTAGTTTAGACTTTGACGTTTCCTCACTTTTCACTAAAGTTCTAGTTGATGACCTTTTAGAATATTCATTTGATGTCTTGGATGATATTCAATTACCTGTTTCAAAATCTAATTTCATTGAACTGATAAAATTGTGTATAAAAGACTGTGTATTTCAATTTAATGGAGATTATTATGCCAAAAATTTGGTATGGGCAATAGGTAACCCTCTCTTTCACCTGTACTAAGTCATCTTTTATGGATTTTTTGAAACAAAATTACTAAAGGATATCTTACCCTTCTAATGCAATTTTGGTTTAGGTATGTAGATGATGTTCTTTGTCTTTGGCCAACAAATGAAATCTTACAAATATTTCTCCCCTTACTTAACAATTTAGCACCTTCCATCAAATTACTGTAAGAAAATGAAAATAATGGTATGTTACCATTTTTAGATTGCATGATCCATAGACAAGGAAACAAGTTTAAGTTTAGGCATATACAGAAAAAACCAACAAATGTATGCTCATATATCCATTATTACTCATCTCAACATGACAGAGTTAAATTATCATCATTTCAATCTAGTTCCTAAGGGCAATTACGTATTTGCAGTCCAAAGTATATTGATGATGAATTTGAGAAGATATATTTCTATTGATCTAAGTTAAAGTACCCTAGATCTTTCACTGAGAAATCCCTTAAGTTACCAGAGAAATCATTTTATAGAGTTGAGCCCAAACCCCCATTGACACCAAGAATCTTTTTAAATTCCTCCCTTTTAATAATAATTTCACTTTGCTTCCCATGTTGCTTAAATCCTTTAATGTAAATGTTGCCTTTAGCAACAATATACTATAAAGAATATCTTAATCAGGAATTCAACTAGAAAATTCTCTTGGTTGCATCTATAAACCTTCCCTTGTGGAAACGTGATAAATTTTATGTTGGTCAGACTGGTAAGGATCTTTCTGTTAGACTTAAGCAAACATTAATATAGTATAAGAACAGAACAAGAATCAAATGCTTGTTTAATCATTTTAAAAACTATGATCATTGTATTGACTGAGTAACGCCATCTCAGTTGTTAACTCTAACTCTATTACCATGAGAAATATCATTGAATCTATCTATTTATCAAATACACAAAGAATTATAATATTAATGTTCGTGATGGTCTATACAAATTACATAACTGTATTGTTGATAAGATTTGTAAAATGATAAGTTTAATGAACGCTCGTATTATGTTTTGGACCATCACATGTTTACCAAATGGCGGCCTAGCTTCGTATATTCGATGTATATCAACTGACTGTTAATCCTCTCTTGTGTCTCCCTGATGAAGTGATTATTACACGAAGTGCACTTGGGACCTTTTTGTGTTTCATTTACCCCGTGGACTCATATGAATATATATAATATAATTTTTTTGTTTTTTTTTTGTTTTGTCGCTGTCTCCCGCGTTTGCGAGGTGACGCCAAGGAAACAGACGAAAGAAATGCCCAACCCCACCCCCATAACATGTATTACATACGTCCACACACGCAAATATACATACCTACACAGCTCTCCATGGTTTACCCCCCCCCCCAAATGATACGCCTTCACATCCCTTTTTTTTGATTCAATCCACTGACACACGCACCCCGTCATACCATTCGCTCCAATCACCATTCCACGCTATCCCCCACCCCACCCGTTCACCCTCATGGGGAGCTATTACTAGGAACCTGTCATTCGCCCATCCCCAGGGGGGGGGGCTTAGCCGGGGGGGGGGTGTGTGGCCCCGAGGGGGGGGGGGGGGACACAAAATTCTTTTCACTTCATCTTTTCCCACCTCCAATTGGTCTCCCCTTCCCTCGTCCTTCGCCTCCACCATCCGACACATATATCCTCTTGGTCTTCTTTCCTCACTCATTCTCTCCATGTGACCAAACCATTTCAAAAACACCCTCTTCTGCTAGCTCAACACACGCTCTTTTTATTTCCACACATCTCTCTTACCCTTACGTTACTTACTCGATCAAACCAACTCACACCACACATTGTCCTCAAGCATCTCATTTCCAGCACATCCACCCTTCCTGCGCACAACTCTATCCATAGTCCACGCCTCGCAACCATACAACATTGTTGAAACTATTATTCCTTCAAACATACCCATTTTTTGCTTTCCGAGATAATGTTCTCGACTTCCATACATTCTTTCAAGGCTCCCAAATTTTCGCCCCCTCCCCAACCTGATCCACTTCCGCTTCAATGGTTCCATCCGCTTCCAGATCCACTCCCAGATATCTAAAACACTTCACTTCCTCCAGTTTTTCTTCTCCATTCAAACCACCTCCCAATTGACTTGACCCTCAACCCTACTGTACCTAATAACCTGTGCTCTTATTGCACATTTACTCTTAACTTTCTTCTTTCACACACTTACCAAACTCAGTCACCAGCTTCTGTAGTTTCTCACATGAATCAGCCACCAGCGCTGTATCATCAGCGAACAACAACTGACTCACTTCCCAAGCTCTCTCATCCCCAACAGACTTCATACTTGCCCCTCTTTCCAAAACTCTTGCATTTCACCTCCCTAACAACCCCATCCATAAACAAATTAAACAACCATGGAGACATCACACACCCCTGCCGCAAACCTACATTCACTGAGAACCAATCACTTTCCTCTCTTCCTACACGTACACATGCCTTACATCCTCGATAAAAACTTTTCACTGCTTCTAACAACTTGCCTCCCACACCATATATTCTTAATACCTTCCACAGAGCATCTCTATCAACTCTATCATATGCCTTCTCCAGATCCATAAATGCTACATACAAATCCATTTGCTTTTCTAAGTATTTCTCACATACATTCTTCAAAGCAAACACCTGATCCACACATCCTCTACCACTTCTGAAACCACACTGCTCTTCCCCAATCTGATGCTCTGTACATGCCTTCACCCTCTCAATCATATTCCCTCCCATATAATTGCCAGGAATCTCAACAAACTATACCTCTGTAATTTGAGCACTCACTCTTATCCCCTTTGCCTTTGTACAATGGCACTATGCACGCATTTCCGCCAATCCTCAGGCACCCACCATGAGTCATACATACATTAAATAACCTTACAAACAGTCAACAATACCGTCACCCCCTTTTTTAAATAAATTCCACTGCAATACATTCAAACCTGCTGCCTTGGCCGGCTTTCATCTTCCGCAAAGCTTTTACGACCTCTTCTCTGTTTAACCAAATCATTTTCCCAAACCCTCGCACTTTGCACAACCACCTCGACCAAAACACCCAATATCTGCCACTCTATCATCAAACACATTCAACAACCTTCAAAATACTCACTCCATCTCCTTCTCACAACACCACTACTTGTTATCACTCCCCCATTTGCTCCCTTCACTGAAGTTCCCATTTGCTCGCGTGTCTTACGCACTTTATTTACCTCCTTCCAGAACATCTTTTTATTCTCCCTAAGATTTAATGATACTCTCTCACCCCAACTCTCATTTGCCCTTTTTTTCACCTCTTGCACCTTTCTCTTGACCTCCTGTCTCTTTCTTTAATACGTCTCTCACTCAATTGCATTTTTCCCTGCAAAAATAGTCTAGAATGCCTCTCTCTTCTCGTTTCACTAATACTCTTACTTCTTCATCCCACACCTCATTACCCTTTCTAATCAACCCACCTCCCCTTTCTCATACCACAAACACTTTTTCGCAATCCCTCACTGATTCCCTAAATACATCCCATTCCTCCCCACTCCCCTTACTTCCATTCTTCTCACCTTTTTCCATTCTGTACTCAAACCCTCCTGGGTACCTTCCTCCAAAAACAAGTCCCTTCCCAAGCTCACTTACTCCACCGACCCTTTCACCCCAACATTCACTCTTCTTTTCTGAAAACCCATACAAATCTTAAACCTTAGCCTCCCAAGATAATGATCAACATCCCTCCATTTGGCACCTCTCAGCACTTTAACATCCAAAAGGGTCTCTCTTTTCCCCGCGCCATCAATTAACACTAATCCAATAACGCTCCGGGCCATCTCTCCTACTTACATAATATACTTAGTATATCTCGTTTTTTTAAACCAGGTAATTCCCCAACCCATAAAGTCCTTTTTCAGCACATAAATCTACAAGCTCTTCCACCATTTCCATTTACACCACGGGAAACACCCCATGTATACCAATTATTCCCTCACTGCCACATTACTCACTTTTGCATTCAAATAAACCCAACACATAAACCCGGACTCGTGCATCAAAACCACTAACTACACTCATTCAGGTGCTACCCAAAACACGCCTCTCAGACCCTTTCTTCTCATGCCCAGGTGCATATGCACCAATACTCACCCACTCCCCTCCAACAAGACCTTTCAGTTTTACCCATTTTAATCGAGAATTGACTTTTCTTACATTCTATCAATACTTCACATTCCTGTTTCAGGAGTAACTGCTACTCCTTCCCTTGCTCAATATATATATATATATATATATATATATAATAATATATATATATATATATATATATATTATATGATATAAATTTCTTTCAAACTATCGCCATTTCCCGCGTTAGCGAGGTAAGCGTTAAGAACAGAGAACTGGGCCTTTGAGGGAATATCCTCACCGGCCCCCCCCCTCTTTTCCCTTTTCTTTTGGAAAATTAAAAAAAATAATGAGAGGGGAGGATTACCAGCCCCCCTTTTTCCCTCCCCTTTTAGTCGCCTTCACGACACAAAGGGGAAAATACGTGGGAAGTATTCTTTCCCCCCTGCCCCCAGGGATCGGGAATAAAATATATATATATATATATATATACAAATATATTATATTATATATATATTATATTATTAAGAAAGGGGGTGACTGTATTGTTGACTGGTTTGGTAAGGTTATTAATGTATGTATACTCATGGTGAGGTTGCCTGGGGATTGGCGGAAGGGCGGGGCATAGGGGCCTTTGGGACAAAGGCAAAGGGGATAAAGAGTGAGTGCTCAAATTTCAGAGGTATAATTTTGTGAGTTTTCCTGGTAAATTATATGGGAGGGTATTGATTGAGAGGGTGAAGGATGTACAGAAGCATCAGATTGGGGGAAGGCAGTGCGGTTTCAGAAGTGGGAGAGGATGTGTGGATCAGGTTTTTGCTTTGAAGAAAGGATGTGAGAAATTTCTTAGAAAAGCAAATGGATTTGTATGTAGCCTTTATGGGTTGGAGAAGGCATAAGATAGAGTTGATAGAGATGCCTGTGGAAAAAAAAAAATAATTAAGAAATATATGGTGTGCGAGGCAATTTTTTAGAAGCAGTGAAAAGTTTTTTATCCCAGGATGTAAGGCATGTGTACGTGAAAGGGAAGAGAGGAAATGATTGGTTCTCAGTGAATGTAGGTTTGCGGCAGGGGGTGTGTGAGTTCCATGGTTGTTTAATTTGTTTATGGATGGGGTTGTAAGGGAGGTAAATGCAAGAGTCCTGGAAAGAGGGGCAAGTATGAAGTCTGTTGGGGATGAGAGAGCTTGGGAAGTGAGTCAGTTGTTGTTCGCTGATGATACAGCGCTGGTGGCTGATTCATGTGAGAAACTGCAGAAGCTGGTGACTGAGTTTGGTAAAGTGTGTGGAAGAAGAAAGTTGAGAGTAAATGTGAATAAGAGCAAGGTTATTAGGTACAGTAGGGGTGAGGGTCAAGTCAATTGGGAGGTGAGTTTGAATGGAGAAAAACTGGAGGAAGTGAAGTGTTTTAGATATCTGGGAGTGGATCTGTCAGCGGATGGAACCATGGAAGCGGAAGTGGATCATAGGGTGGGGGAGGGGGCGAAAATTTTGGGAGCCTTGAAAAATGTGTGGAAGTCGAGAACATTATCTCGGAAAGCAAAAATGGGTATGTTTGAGGAATAGTGGTTCCAACAATGTTGTATGGTTGCGAGGCGTGGGCTATGGATAGAGATGTGCGCAGGAGGATGGATGTGCTGGAAATGAGATGTTTGAGGACAATGTGTGGTGTGAGGTGGTTTGATCGAGTAAGTAACGTAAGGGTAAGAGAGATGTGTGGAAATAAAAAGAGCGTGGTTGAGAGAGCAGAAGAGGGTGTTTTGAAATGGTTTGGGCACATGGAGAGAATGAGTGAGGAGAGATTGACCAAGAGGATATATGTGTCGGAGGTGGAGGGAACGAGGAGAAGAGGGAGACCAAATTGGAGGTGGAAAGATGGAGTGAAAAAGATTTTGTGTGATCGGGGCCTGAACATGCAGGAGGGTGAAAGGAGGGCAAGAATAGAGTGAATTGGAGTCATGTGGTATACAGGGGTTGACGTGCTGTCAGTGGATTGAAGCAAGGCATGTGAAGCGTCTGGGGTAAACCATGGAAAGCTGTGTAGGTATGTATATTTGCGTGTGTGGACGTGTGTATGTACATGTGTATGGGGGGGGTGGGTTGGCCATTTCTTTCGTCGGGTTTTTCCCTTTCGCTACCTCGCAAACGCGGGAGACAGCGACAAAGTATAAAAAAAGAAAAAAAAAAAAATATAATACATATATATATATATATATAATAAAATATATATATATAAATATAGAAGAGAGAGAGGAGAGAGAGAGAGAGAGAGAGGGGAGAGAGATGCTCTGTGGAAGGTATTAAAATAAATGGTGTGGGAGGAAAAGTTGGTAGAAGCAGTGAAAATTTTTATCGGGATGGAAGGGGATGGTACGTGTAGGAAGAGAGGAAATTGATTGGTTCCATGAATGTAGGTTTGCGGCAGGGGTGTGTGATGTCCCTAGTTGTTTAATTTGTTTATGGATGGGGTTGTTAGGGAGGTAATGCAAGAGTTTTGGAAAGAGGGGCAAGTAAGAGTCTGTTGGGGATGAGAGAGCTTGGGAAGTGAGTCAGATTGTTTGTTCGCTGATGATACACGCTGGTGGCTGATTCATTGTGAGAAACTGCAGAAGCTGGTGACTGAGTTTGGTAAAGTGTGTGAAAGAAGAAAGTTAAGAGTAAATGTGAATAAGAGCAAGGTTATTAGGTACAGTAGGGTTGAGGGTCAAGTCAATTGGGAGGTGAGTTTGAATGGAGAAAAACTGGAGGAAGTGAAGTGTTTTAGATATCTGGGAGTGGATCTGGCAGCGGATGGAACCATGGAAGCGGAAGTGGATCATAGGGTGGGGGAGGGGGCGAAAATTCTGGGAGCCTTGAAGAATGTGTGGAAGTCGAGAACATTATCTCGGAAAGCAAAAATGGGTATGTTTGAAGGAATAGTGGTTCCAACAATGTTGTATGGTTGCGAGGCGTGGGCTATGGATAGAGTTGTGCGCAGGAGGATGGATGTGCTGGAAATGAGATGTTTGAGGACAATGTGTGGTGTGAGGTGGTTTGATCGAGTAAGTAACGTAAGGGTAAGAGAGATGTGTGGAAATAAAAAGAGCGTGGTTGAGAGAGCAGAAGAGGGTGTTTTGAAATGGTTGGGCACATGGAAGAGAATGAGTGAGGAAAGATTGACCAAGAGGATTTTATGTGTCGGCGGGGAGGGAACGAGGAGAAGAGGGAGACCAAATTGGAGGTGGAAAGATGGAGTGAAAAAGATTTTGTGTGTTCGGGGCCTGAACATGCAGGAGGGTGAAAGGACGGCAAGGAATAGAGGTGAATTGGAGTCGATGTGGTATACCGGGGGTTGACGTGCTGTCAGTGGATTGAATCCAGGCATGTGAAGCGTCTGGGTATAACCTTGGAAAGCTGTGTAGGTATGTATATTCATTTGCGTGTGTGGGACGTAGGTATTACCTGTGTATGGGGGTGGGTTGGGCCCATGTCTTTCGTCTGTTTCCTTGCCTACCGCCCTCGCAACGCGGATGACAGCGACAAAGCCAAAAAAAAAAAAAAAAAAAAAAAAAAAATAAAAATAAGATCATATATATATATATATATATATATATATATATATATATATAAATATGAGTATATATAACACACACACAAACCAGCATAGACATACAATTCTTTGTAACAGAAAAAATATCGTAAATTACTGAAAATAAGGAAAAATACTTTCATTAAATTAAAACAAATGATGTCAATGCCTTACTCACCAAATGTCAGCATCAAAAAACTAAGACCACCAGACAGAACTGATTCTTCCATGAAATTTCCTGAACTTTATCTTGCTTCAATCTTCATGCATATTCTGCCCAGTAATATGCTAAGCATGAGAAACATTATACATGGTTAAATCTCTCATTACACTTGCAATATTTAACATTCATCACATAGATCTGATGATAGTTATTGAGATACTTTACAACAATATTGATACATATGTTATATATATATATAAATATGTAATATATATCTATATATATATATTCTTTCTTTTAAAAACTATTCGCCATTTCCCGCGTTAGCGAGGTAGCGTTAAGAACAAAGGACTGGGCCTTTGTGGAATATCCTCTACCTGCCCCCCTCTGTTTCCTTCTTTTGGAAAGTTTAAAAAAAAACGAGAGGGGATGATTTTCCACGCCTCCGCTCCCTCCCCTTTAAGTTGCCTTCTACGACACGCAGGGAATACGTGGAAGTATTCCTAATTCCCTATCCCCAGGATAATATGTAGATATATATATATATATTATATATATATATATATATATAATATATATATTTATATAATATATAAATATATATGAACAAATGCCTATGAACTTTCCACCCCTCAGCAAAAATAACCTCCAAGATCCAGATCGGACCCGGGATCCCTATGCACAGCGGTAGCCGCTACCCCTAGGCTATGATTGGCCCCATAATAGGGGGGAAATGACTATTCGAATAATATGTACTCAAATGCCCTGATTCCTCCCAATTGGTGAGCAACGTGGTCTACACTGGTCTACACCTGGCTGTTGAAGGTTTGTATGTTCTATGAAGTGCAAGTTCATATGTACTTGTTCGTATTCCATATGCTTCGTGCGTTGTATAGCTAGGTTCCATAAAATGCTATTTTGCTGGCTGTGTGACCTAGATGGGAAATGATTCGGTGTAGATCCCATTGGCTCGCCAACGCGAGGCGAAGGGTATTGAAGAACACAGTATTCGAATAGCCCCATTTCCCTTTTAAAGGGGCATAAAAACCAAGAATTTACGCTCCACCTTTTGGGAAACAAGGTCCCAATTCGACCTCCCTTTTCCCGAAGTTTTAAAATGATAAATAAATATAATAAATATATATTATATTTATATAAATATATTTTTGGGAAATTTACATACAGCTAGGGGACTGAGTGTGAAGGGGTGGGGCCTTTGTTGTTTTTTCCCCCTACGCTACCCCCCCGCACATAGGGGGGGAAAGGGGGGTTTTGCAATTTCAGGGTGGGGGGCGAGGGGGCGGGGGAAATGAATAAAGGCAGACAGCATGAATTATGTTACATTTCATATTTTATATTGTCTTTAGTGTATTTATATAGATATCTATTCGTTGACATGTATCGGTATGTAAATTTGCGTTGTGTGGACATGTATGTATATACATGTGTATGCCAGTGGGTTGGGCCATTCTTTCGTGTTTCCCCCTTGCGCTAACCCCCGCTACCCCCCGGGAGACAGCGACAAAAGCAAAATAAGTAAATAATGAATATATATTTATATTTTATATAGATATATATATATATAATATATTATAATATATATATATTATATTAGTTTTTTATTCTATTATACTTTGTCGCTGTCTCCCGCGTTTGCGAGGTAGCGCAAGGAAACAGACGAAAGAAATGGCCCAACCCCCCCATACACATGTATATACATACGTCCACACACCGCAAATATACATACCTACACAGCTTTCCATGGTTTACCCCAGACGCTTCACATGCCTTGATTCAATCCACTGACAGCACGTCAACCCCGGTATACCACATCGCTCCAATTCACTCTATTCCTTGCCCTCCTTTCACCCGCCTGCATGTTCAGGCCCCGATCACACAAAATCTTTTTCACTCCATCTTTCCACCTCCAATTTGGTCTCCCTCTTCTCCTCGTTCCCTCCACCTCCGACACATATATCCTCTTGGTCAATCTTTCCTCACTCATTCTCTCCATGTGCCCAAACCACTTCAAAACACCCTCTTCTGCTTTCTCAACCACGCTCTTTTTATTTCCACACATCTCTCTTACCCTTACGTTACTCACTCGATCAAACCACCTCACACCACACATTGTCCTCAAACATCTCATTTCCAGCACATCCATCCTCCTGCGCACAACTCTATCCATAGCCCACGCCTCGCAACCATACAACATTGTTGGAACCACTATTCTTTCAAACATACCCATTTTTGCTTTCCGAGATAATGTTCTCGACTTCCACACATTCTTCAAGGCCCCCAGAATTTTCGCCCCCTCCCCCACCCTATGATCCACTTCCGCTTCCATGGTTCCATCCGCTGCCAGATCCACTCCCAGATATCTAAAACACTTCTGCTTTGTCGCTGTCTCCCGCGTTAGCGAGGTAGCACAAGGAAACAGACGAAAGAATGGCTCAACCCACCAACATGCACATGTATATACATACACGTCCACGCACGCAAATATACATACCTATACATCTGAATGTACACATATATATATATACATATATATATATATATATATATATATATATATATATATATATATATATATATATATATATATACATACACACACACAAACATATACATATATACTTTCTTTCTTTCAAACTATTCGCCATTTCCCGCATTAGCGAGGTAGCGTTAAGAACAGAGGAGTGGGCCTTTGAGGGAATACCCTCACCTGGCCCAATTCTCTGTTCCTTCTTTTGGAAAATTAAAAAAAAACGAGAGGGGAGGATTTCCAGCCCCCCGCTCTCTCCCCTTTTAGTCGCCTTCTACGACATGCAGGGAATACGTGGGAAGTATTCTTTCTCCCCTATCCCCAGGGAACATACATACACATGTACATAATTCATACTGTCTGCCTATATTTATTCCCATCGCCACCTCGCCACACATGGAATAACAACCCCCTACCCCCTCATGTGTGCGAGGTAGCGCTAGGAAAAGACAACAAAGGCCCCATTCGTTCACACTCAGTCTCTAGCTGTCATGTAATAATGCACCGAAACCACAGCTCCCTTTCCATACGCAGGCCCCACAGAACTTTCCATGGTTTACCACAAGCGCTTCACATGCCCTGGTTCAATCCATCGTCAGCACGTCGACCCCGGTATACCATATCGTACCAATTCACTCTATTCCTTGCACGCCTTTCACCCTCCTGCATGTTCAGTCCCCATCACTCAAAATCTTTTTCACTCAATCTTTCCAACTCCAATTTGGTCTCCCACTTCTCCTCGTTCCCTCCACCCCTGAAACATATATCTTCTTGGTCAATCTTTTCTCACTCATCCTCTCCCTGTGACCAAACCATTTCAAAACACCCTCTTCTGCTCTCTCAGCCACAATCTTTTTATTTCCACACATCTCTCTTACCCTTACATTACTTACTCGATCAAACCACATCACACCACATATTGTCCTCAAACATCTTATTTCCAGCACTTCCACCCTCCTGCGCACAACTCTATCCATAGCTCACGCCCCGCAGCCATATAACATTGTTGGAATCACTATTCCTTCAAACATACCCATTTTTGCTTTCCGAGATAATATTCTCGACTTCCAAACATTCTTCAAGGCTCCCAGAATTTTCGCCCCCTCCCCCGCCCTATGATTCACTTCCACTTCCATGATTCCATCCGCTGGCAGAACCAATCCCAGATATCAAAAGACTTCACTTCCTCTAGTTGTTCTCCATTCAAACTTACCTCCCAATTAACTTGACCCTCAACCCTACTGTACCTAATAATTTTGCTCTTATTCACATTTACTCTCGGTAGGGTTGAGGGACAAGTCAATTGGGAGGTAAGTTTGACTGGGGAAAAACTAGAGGAAGTGAAGTGTTTTAGATATCTGGGAGTGGATCTGGCAGCGGATGGAACCATGGAAGCGGAAGTGAATCATAGGGTGGGGGAGAGGGCGAAAGTTCTCTGAGCGTCGAACAATGTGTGGAAGTCGACAACATTAACTCGGAAAGCAAAACTGGTTATGTTTGAAGGAATAGTGGTTCCAAGAATGTTATATGGTTGCAAGGCGTGGGCTATTGATAGAGTTGTGTGGATGTTGGTGGATATGGTGGAAATGAGATGTTTCAGGACAATATGTCGCGTGAGGTGGTTTGATCGAGTAAGTAATGTAAGGGTAAGAGAGAGTTGTGGTAATAAAAAGATTGTGGTTGAGAGAGCAGAATATGGTGTTTTGAAGTGATTTGGTCACATGGAGAGAATGAGTGAGGAAAGATTGACAAAGAATATATATGTGTCAGAGGTGGAGGGAACGAGGAGAAGTGGGAGACCGAATTGGAGGTGGAAAGATGGAGTGAAAAAGATTTTGTGTGATCGGGGCCAGAACATGCAAGAGGGTGAAAGGCGTGCAAAAAATAAGAGTGAAATGGAACGATGTGGTATACCGGGGTCGATGTGCTGTCAATGGATTGAACCAGGGCATATGAAGCGTCTGGAGTAAACCATGGAAAGTTTTTGGGGCCTGGATGTGGAAAGGGAGCTGTGGTTTCGGTGCATTGTTACATGAAAGGTGTGTGGGACCTGGATGTGGAAAGGGAGCTGTGGTTTCGGTGTATTATCACATGAAAGCTAGAGACTGAGTGTGAACGAATGTGGCCTTTGTTGTCCTTTCCTAGCGCTACCTTGCGCAAATGCCGGGGGAGGTTGATGTTATATCATGTGTGGTTGGGTGGCGATGGGAATGAATAAAGGAAGACAGTATGAATTATGTATATATATATATATATATATATATATATATATATATATATATATATATATATAATCCCTGGGGATAGGGGATTAAGAATACTTCCCACGTATTCCCTGCGTGTCGTGGAAGGCGACTAAAAGGGGAGGGAGCGGGGGGCTGTGAATCCTTCCCTCTCGTTTTTTTTTAATTTTCCAAAAGAAGGAACAGAGGGGGCCAGGTGAGGATATTCCAAAAAAGGCCCAGTCCTCTGTTCTTAACGCTACCTCGCTAACGCGGGAAATGGCGAATAGTTTAAATATATATATATATATATATATATATATATATATATATATATATATATATATATATATAGAACAAGGAGTCACGCGGGGAGTGCTCATCCTCCTCGAAGGCTCAGATTGTGGTGTCTAAATGTGTGTGGATGTAACCAAGATAAAAAAAAAAAAAGAGAGATAGGTAGTATGTTTGAGGAAAGGATCCTGGATGTTGTCGCTCTGAGTAAAACGAAGCTAAAGGGTAAAGTGGAAGTGGGGTTTGGGAATGTCTTGGGAGTAAAGTCAGGGGTTAGTGAGAGGACAAGAGCAAGGGATGGACTAGCACTACTCCTGAAACAGGAGTGGTGGGAGTATGTGATAGAGTGTAAAAAAAAATAAACTCTAGATTGATATGGGTAAAACTGAAAGCTGATGGAGAGAGATGGGTGGTTACTGGTGAATATGCACCTGGGCATGAGAAAAAAGTTCACGAGAGGCAAGTGTTTTGGGAGTAGCTGAATGAGTGCGTTAGTGGTTTTGACACGAGACCGGGTTATAGTGATGGGTGATTTGAATGCAAAGGTGAGTAATGTGGCAGTTGATGGAATAATTGGTATACATGGGGTGTTCAGTGCTGTAAATGGAAACAGTGAGGAGATTGTAGATTTATGTGCTGAAAACGGATTGATGATTGGGAATACCTTGTTTAAAAAGAGATATTTATATAAATGTACGTATGGAAGTAGGAGAGACGACCAGACAACATTACTGGATTACGTGTTAATTGATAGGCGTTCGAAAGAGACACTTTTGGATGTTATTTTGCTGAGAGGTGCAACTGGAGGGATGTCCGATCATTATCTTGGGGAGGCGAAGGTGAAGATTTGTAGAAGTTTTCAGAAAAGAAGTGAGAATGTTGGGGTGAAGAGATTGGTGAGAGCAAGAGAGCTTGGGAAGGAGACCTGTGTGAGGAAGTACCAGGAGAAACTGAATACAGAATGAAAAAGGTGAGAGCAAAGGAAGTAACGGGAGTGGGAGAGGAATGCGATGTATTTAGGGAATCAGTGATGGATTGCGCAAAAGATGCTTGTGGCATGAGAAGAGTGGGAGGTGGGTTGATTAGAAAGGGTAGCGAGTGGTGGGATGAAGAAGTAAGATTATTAGTGAAAGAGAAGAGAGAGGCATTTGGACGATTTTTGCAGGGAAAAAATGCAAATAAGTGGGAGATGTTTAAAAGAAAGAGACAGGAGGTCAAGAGAAAGGTGCAAGAGGTGAAAAAGAGGGCAAATGAGAGTTGGGGTGAGAGAGTATCATTAAATTTTAGGGAGAATAAAAAGATGTTTTGGAAGAAGGTAAATAAAGTGCGGAAGACAAGGGAACAAATGGGGATTTTCAGTTAAGGGCGCTAATGGGGAGGTGATAACAAGTAGTTGTGATGTGAGAAGGAGATGGAGTGAGTATTTTGAAGGTTTGTGGAATATGTTTGATGATAGAGTGGCAGATATAGGGTGTTTTGGTCGAGGTGGTGTGTAGTAAAAGCTTTCCGGAAGATGAAAGCTGGCAAGGCAGCGGGGTTTCGATGGAATTGCTGTGGAATTTATCAAAAAAAAGAGGTGATTGTGTTGTTGACTGGTTGGTAAGGTTATTTAATGTATGTATGATTCATGGTGAGGTGCCTGAGGATTGGCGGAATGCGTGCATAGTGCCATTCTAAAAAGGCAAAGGGGATAAGAGTGAGTGCTCAAATTACCGACGTATAGGTTTGTTGAGTATTCCTGGTAAATTATATGGGAGGGTATTGATTGAGAGGATGAAGGCATGTACAGAGCATCAGATTCGGGAAGAGCATTGTGGTGTCAGAAATGGTAGAGGATGTGTGGATCAGGTGTTTGATTTAGAGAATGTATATGAGAAATACTTAGAAAAGCAAATGGATTTGTATATAGCATTTATGGATCTGGAGAAGGCATATGATAGAGTTGATAGAGATGCTCTGTGGAAGATATTAAGAATATATGGTGTGGGTGGCAAGTTGTTAGAAGCAGTGGAAAGATTTTATCGAGGATGTAAGGCATGTGTACGTATAAGTAATGTAAGTTTGCGGCAGGGGTGTGTTATGTAGGAGGGTTGTTTAATTTGTTTATGGATGGGGTTGTTAAGGAGGTGAATGCAAAACTTTTGGAAAGAGGGGCAAGTATGCAGTCTGTTGTGGATGAGAGAGCTTGGGAAGTGAGTCAGTTGTTCGCTGATGATACAGCGCTGGTGGCTGATTCATGTGAGAAAATGCAGAAGCTGGTGACTGAGTTTGGTAAAGTTTGTGAAAGAAGAAAATTGAGAGTGAATGTGAATAAGAGCAAGATTATTAGGTACATTAGGGTTGAAGGTCAAGTCAATTGGGAGGTAAGTTTGAATAGAGAAAAACTGGAGGAAGTGAAGTGTTTTAGATATCTGGGAGTGGATTTGGCAGCGGATGGAACCATGGAAGCGGAAGTGAATCATAGGGTGGAGGAGGGGGCGAGAATTCTGGGAGCCTTGAAGAATGTTTGGAAGTCGAGAACATTATCTCGCAAAACAAAAAATGTGTATGTTTGAAGGAATAGTGGTTCCAGCAATGTTGTATGGTTGCGAGGCGTGGGCTATGGATAGAGTTGTGCGGAGGAGGGTGGATGTGCAGGAAATGAGTTGTTTGAGGGTAATATATGGCGTGAAGTGGTTTGATCGAGTAAGTAATAATGGGGTAAGAGAGATGTGTGGTAATAGAAAGAGTGTGGTTGAGAGAGCAGAGTAGGGTGTTTTGAAATGGTTTGGTCACATGGAGAGGATGAGTGAGGAAAGATTGACCAAGAGGATATGTATGTCGGAGGTGGAGGGAACGAGGAGCATTGGGAGACCAAATTTGAGGTGGAAAGATGGAGTGAAAAAGATTTTGAGTGATCGGGGCCTGAACATACAGGAGGGTGAAAGGCGTGCAAGGAATAGAGTGAATTGGAACTATGTGGTATACCGGGGTCGACGTGCTGTCAGTGGATTCAACCAGGGCATGTGAAGCGTCTAGGTTAAAGCATGGAAAGTTCTGTGGGGCCTGGATGTGGAAAGGGAGCTGTGGTTTCGGTGCATTATTACATGACAGCTAGAGACTGAGTGTGAACGAATGGGGACTTTGTTGTCTTTTCCTAGCGCTACCTCGCACACATGAGGGGGAAGGGGGTTGTTATTCCATGTGTCGTGGGGTGGCGATGAGAATGAATAAAGGCCGATAGTATGAATTATGTATATGAGTACATATCTATATGTCTGTGTGTGTATATATGTATATGTATACATTAAGATGTATTGGTATGTATATATGCCTGTGTGGACGGATATGTACATACATGTGCGTTGGGGTGGGTTGAGCTATTTTTTCGTCTGTTTCCTTGCGCTGCCTCGCAAACGCGGGAGACAGCGACAAAGCAAAATAAAAAAAAATATATATATATATATATATATATATATATATATATATATATATATATATATATATATATATATCTTTTCTTTCAAACTATTCGCCATTTCCCGCGTTAGCGAGGTAGTGTTAAGAACAGAGGATTGGACTTTTGAGGGAATATCCTCACCTGGCCCCCTTTTCCGTTCCTTCTTTTGGAAAATTTAAAAAGAAAAAACGAGAGGGGATTATTTTCAACCCCCCCGCTCCCTTCCCTTTTAGTCGCCTTTTACGACACGCAGGGAATACGTGGGAAGTATTCTTTCTTCCCTATCCCCAGGGAAATATATATATATATATATATATATATATATATATATATATATATATATATATATATATATATATATATATATATATATACATATATATATGTTGAGATGTATAGGTATGTATATTTGCGTGTGTGGACGTGTATGTATATACATGTTTATGTGGGTGGGATTTGCCATTCTTTTGTCTGTTTCCTTGCGCTACCTCGCTAACGCGGGAGACTGCGACAAAAAAAAAATATATGTAAGTATATATGTTTATATATATGTAAGTATATATTCTTATATCTCTGGGGATAATGGAGAAAGAATACTTCCCACGCATTCCTCATATGTCGTAGAAGGCGACTAAAGGGGACGGGAGCGGGGGGCCAGAAACCCTCCCCTCCTTGTATTTTCATTTTCTAAAAGGGGAAACAGAAGAAGGAGTCACGCGGGGAGTGCTCATCCTCTCCGAAGGCTCAGATTGGGGTGTGTAAATGTGTGTGGATGTAACCAAGATGAGAAAAAACGAGAGATAGTATGTTTGAGGAAAGAAACCAGGATGTTTTGGCTCTGAGTGAAACGGAGCTCAAGGGTAAAGGGGAAGAGTGGTTTGGGAATGTCTTGGGAGTAATTTTTAGGGGTTGGTGAGAGGACAAGAGCAAGGGAAGGAGTAGCACTACTCCTGAATCAGGAGTCGTGGGAGTATGTGATAGTGTAGGTAAGTAAACTCTAGATTGATATGGGTAAAACTGAAAGTTGATGGAGAGAGATGGGTGATTATCAGTGCATATGCACCTGGGCGTGAGAAGAAAGATCATGAGAGGCAAGTATTTTGGAATCAGCTGAATGAGTGTGTTAGTGGTTTTGATGCACGAGACCGAGTTATAGCGATGGGTGATTTGAAGGCAAAGGTGAGTAATGTAGCAGTTTAGGGAATAATTGGTATAAAGGGGTGTTCAGTGTTGTAAATGGAAATGGTGAAGAGCTTGTAGATTTATGTGCTGAAAAAGGACTGGTGGTTGGGAATACCTGCTTTTAAAAAGATGGATATATATAAGTATACGTAAGTAAGTAGGAGAGATGGCCAGAGAGCGTTATTGGATTACGTGTTTATTGATAGGCGCGCAAAAGAAAGACTTTTGGATATTAATGTGCTGAGAGGTGCAACTGGAGGGATGTCTGATCATTATCTTGTGGAGGCGAAGGTGAAGATTTGTATGATTTTTCAGAAAAGAAGAGAGAATGTTGGGGTGAAGAGGGTGGTGAGAGGAAGTGAGGTTAGGAAGGAGACTTGTGTGAGGAAGTGCGAGGAGCGACTGAGTACAGAATGGAAAAAGGTGAGAACAAAGGAGGTACGGGGAGTGGAGGAGGAATGGGATGTATTTACGGAGGAAGTGATGACTTCCGCAAAAGATGCTTGTGGCATGAGAAGCGTGGGAGGTGGGCAGATTAGAGAGGGTAGTGAGTGGTGGGATAAAGAAGTAAGATTATTAGTAAAAAGAGAAGAGAGAGGCATTTGGACGATTTTTGCAGGGAAATAATGCAAATGAGTGTTGGATGTATAAAAGAAAGATGCAGGAGGTCAAGAGAAAGGTGCAAGAGGTGAATAAGAGGGCAAATGAGAGTTGGGGTGAGAGAGTATCATTAGATTTTAGGGAGAATAAAAAGACGTTTTGGAAGGAGGTTAAATCAAGTGCGTAAGACAAGGGAACAAATGGGAACTTCAGTGAAGGGGTCCAAGGGGGAGGCGATAACAAGTAGTGGTGATGTGAGAAGGAGATGGAGTGAGTATTTTCAAGGTTTGTTGATGTTGTTTGATGATGGAGTTTCAGATATAGGGTGCTTTTGTCGAGGTGGTTTACAAAGTGAGGGGGTTAGGGAGAATGATTTGGTAAACGGAGAAGAGGTAGTAAAAGCTTTGCAGAAGATGAAAGCTGGCAAGGCAGCGGGTTTGGATGGTATTGCAGTGGAATTTATAAAAAAAAAGTGGGTGACTGTGTTGTTGACTTGTTGGTAAGGTTATTTAATATATGTATGATTCATGGTGAGGTGCCTGAGGATTGGCGGAATGCGTGCATAGTGCCATTGTATAAAAGCAAAGGGGATAAGAGTGAGTGCTCAAATTACAGAGGTATAAGTCTGTTGAGGATTCCTGGTAGATTATATGGGAGGGTATTGATTGAGAGGGGTGAAGGCATGTACAGAGCATCAGATTGGCGAAGAGCAGTGTGGTCTCAGAAGTGGTAGAGGATGTGTGGATCAGTTGTTTGCTTTGAGGAATGTATGTGAGAAATACTTAGAAAAGCAAATGGATTTGTATGTAGCATTTATGGATCTGGAGAAGGCTTATGGTAGAATTGATAGAGGTGCACTGTATTAGGTATTAAGAATATATGGTGTGGGGGGCAAGTTGTTAGAAGCAGTGAAAAGTTTCTATCGAGGATGTAATGCATGTGTACGTTAGGAAGAGAGGAAAGTGATTGTTTCTCAGTGAATATAGGTTTGCGGCAGGGGTGTGTGATGTCTCCATGGTTGCTTAATTTGTTTATGGATGGGGTTGTTGGGAAGGTGAATGCAAGAGTTTTGGAAAGAGGGGCAAGTATGCAGTCTATTGTAGATGGGAGAGCTTGGGAAGTGAGTCAGTTGTTTATCGCTGATGATGCGGCGCTGGTGGCTGATTCATGTGAGAAACTGCAGAAGCTGTTTACTGAGTTTGGTAAAGTGTGTGAAAGAAGAAAGTTGGGAGTAAATGTGAATAAGAGCAAGGTTATTAGGTACGGTAGGGTTGAGGGTCAAGTCAATTGGGAGGTAAGTTTGAATGGAGAAAGACTGGAGGAGGTGTAGTGTTTTAGATATCTGGGAGTGGATTTGGCATCGGATGGAACCATGGAAGTGGAAGTGAATCATGGGGTCGGGAAGGGGGCGAAAGTTCTGGGAGCTTTGGAGAATGTTTGAAAGTCGAGAAAATTATCTCGGAAAGCAAAAATGGGCATGTTTGAAGGAATGGTGGTTCCAACAGTGTTGTGTGGTTGCGAGGCGTGGGCTATGGATACAGTTGTGCGCAGGAGGGTGGATGTGGTGGAAATGAGATGTTTGAGGACAATATGTGGTGTGAGGTGGTTTGATCGAGTAAGTAATGTAAGGGTAAGAGAGATGTGTGGTAATAGGAAGAGTGTGGTTGAGAGATCAGAAGAGGGTGTTTTGAAGTGGTTTGGTCACATAGAGAGAATGAGAGGAAAGATTGACCAGGAGGATATATATGTCAGAGGTTGAGGGAACGAGGAGAAGTGGGAGACCAAATTGGAGGTGGAAGGATGGAGTGAAAAAGATTTTGTGTGATCGGGGCCTGAACATGCAGGAGGGTGAAAGGCGTGCAAGAAATAGAGTGAATTGGAAGGATGTGATATACCGGGGTCGACGTGGTTTCAATGGATTGAACCAGGGCATGTGAAGCGTCTGGGGTAAACCATGGAAAGTTGTGTGGGGCCTGGATGTGAAAAGGGAGCTGTAGTTTCGGTGCATTATTACATGACAGCTAGAGACTGAGTGTGAACGAATGGGGCCTTTGTTGTCTTTTCCTAGCGCTGCCTCGCACACATGTGCGGGGAGGGGGTTATTATTTCATGTGTGGCGAGGTGGGTATGAGAATGAATAAAGGCAGACAGTATGAATTATGTACATGTGTATATATGTATATGTCTGTGTGTGTGTATATATATATATATGTATACGTTAAGATATATACGTATGTATATTTGCGTGTGTGGACGTGTATGTATATACATGTGTATGTGGGTGGGCTGGGCCATTCTTTCGTCTGTTTTCTTGCGCTACCTCGCTATCGCGGGAGACAGCGACAAAGCAAAATGAAATAATAAATAAATATATGTTCATACACACGCGTGTATGGGCGTTTACTTTACTACAAATTTTGATCTATCGCATAGTTTGGCACTGATTGGAAGTGTCTGATGTAGATGAGTGAACTGTACAATAACTTATGATGTATCTTACAGTCTCGCACAGACGGGTGTGAACTCTCTACATTAGCCAGCTGTGTCTATAGCTTTTGATCCATCCTACTATCTGGCACCGAGGGGTAATGGATGCTGTTTTACCTCCATCTGTATTATAGCTAATGACATATCCTAGAATCTAGCACCAAGGGGAAGACTGTGCTATCTATGCACCAATTGTACTATAGCTTATGATACATCCCATAGTTTGGCACCGAGGGGAGTGGATGCTGTACATGAAACATAAATACTATAGCTTATTGTCTTTCTCACGGTCTAGCACTGAAGTGGGATGGGTGTAGTATAGCTTAAGTTACATCCTTTCGTCTGGCACTGAGGGGGAGTGGGTGATGTTCATGAACCAGCTGTACTATAGCTGGTGATCTATCCCACAGTCTGGCACCAAGGGGGAGTGGGTGATTGTACATGAACCAGCTGTACTGGGGTCCGGGAGTGAGGCGTATCAACACCTGGTACCACCACAGGTTCACCCGTCAGTTAGACCTCTTCCCTGACAAACTGGCTGACCTACAAGGCGCCGTGATCAAGGTAGGTAGACAATAGTTACGATGTGGTTGATTTTTCAGCGTTCATTTTCAAAATGATTTGATTATGTTAGTAATATAACCTGCCTCTTTGGACCAACTTCAAGGGAAAATTAATCAGTATAAAGTGAGAGATGGGAAATTGAAAATCATAACTTCAAAGAATTTCCCATAGTGACACTGTATTACTAACGGTCATGATGCTTTTATCGTCTTGAGTAACCCTTCATTCTCCATTGTAACACGTCTGTCTAAATTAGCTGTTTATTAAAGGTTTAGGGATATAATGTGAGGGGTAACCCACACAGGGAGATGTACTCTTCCATCCCCAGGTGACAGCGTTCCACTTCGAGCCGATTAATTTCCTCCACAGGGCAGAGAATGGGACGGTACTGTTCCGATACGGTGTGGATATTGGAATTGTTAAGGCTATTGCTCGTGCCCTCAACATGACTTTGGAGTTTATGGAAACGCCCAATGGTACAGTTACAACTACCATATCTTCTTAATTCTGTAACAGTTGTCAACATATCTCACTCATACCCATTATTAGCAAAGGTGCAGAAAACGACGGAATCTAGAAATAGATTTTCTTTTTTCTTTCTTTTTTTGTTTGTTTGTGTGTCTGTGGGCGGGGGGGGATGCTGGTACATTTGTATCGTTAGTGACATGTATAAACGTTTTTCACTTAGTGATAATAACTGCACATCCCTTGCTGACAACTTACAGAAAAATGTGACTAAACACGCAAACATGTGTACCCTCTGACAGAATCCATACACTAGATATGTATATGACAGTACCAATGAATATGAATTAACACTTGACCACTCAGTCTCAGGCTATCAAGGTTAAGTATGAGACACAGACAGTAGACACAATTAAAAACAAAGTCTTATTAGATATTATGTGATCACGGGTTGGGTTGGTACATGGAGAGTAAATGATTTAACCAGGTTGAGACGATAGGTAAAGAAACCTTGATAAAACTAAGAGAGAGAGAGAGAGAGAGAGAGAGAGAGAGAGAGAGAGAGAGAGAGAGAGAGAGAGAGAGAGAGAGAGATTGTATAAAGCATATCAATTCTTTATCTAGGTTTAGAGGACACTAAAGGGAATAGATGGTTGGTAAGTTGCTATTGCCAATGAAGTTTTTTACTGGGAACAGATTTGATATTTCATCTGTAACTCTGCTGATTTTCTTATTGATCCTGATGTTCATTGCATTCATCAACCGGTATACTTTTTCGTATATATCTTTTTCCTTTGACGTATGTGAGTATGCCTCCCTGTATCTTCATCTGTTGTTTTGCTCTTTTGTCTTATATTTGTTCCTTTTTGCTGGGCAATATCGAGCGTCTCTCTCTTCCATTCTTGCTCCTTAATTAAGGATAAGATAATCAACAACGAAGACAGGAGTAACTGCGAAAGAAAGAGACGCTAGGGGTTACCCAAGTAACGGCACGCAATAATATCAACCAAGTCTGACAAACAACATCTGTCGATATATTGAGCACATCAGGAATATAAATCAAACACCATCACGCACACCTGCTGCAGACACACTTTCACTTGGAACCACTGAACCTATCATAGACCTGCATACTCGAGTTACTGTCTTTATAAGACCTCCTCACTGCTTCTTATGGTTTTCTTCCTACATCATATATTCGTAGCACCTTCAAAATAGCATCTCTATTAATCCAGTCACATCATATATTCGTAGCACCTTCAAAATAGCATCTCTATTAATCCAATCACATTTTTCTTTTTCTAAATCCGACAATGCAACATAAAAATCCTTCTGTTTTCCTAAGTATTTCTCACAGGCACTCTTTCAAACAAACACCTGATCCACACATCATATAACACTAAAGAAACTATATTGTTCTACCCTGATCTTATGCCCTATTCATGCCACCACCCTCATGATTACCAATCTTCCGTTTAAGTTACCAGGTACACGCAAGAACCGTAAACCTCTATAATTCGTCTCTTACCTTTTCCTTGATATTTACGATGGCAATATGCTTACATTCCGCCAGTCCACACTTTCATGGCTTAGTCCCTCCTTATTTAAGAAATTCAACTGCAGTCCCATCCACTCCTACTTTCTTGCCAAATTCCATTTTACAACATCCTCCTTCTTCACGAAACAGCTTGCCATTAAACACAGGCCAATCACATTCAACAATCCTTCAAAATACATACTACATCTCACCTCATCACTGCCTATTATCATTTCCGTATTCACCCGCTTCCTTGCCGTTCTCATTTATCCTTTTGTTTTTCTCACTAAAAATATATATATATATATATATATATATATATATATATATATATATATATATATATATATATATATATATATATATATATTGGAAAGACTCGAAACCCTGCGCATGATCAAGACATTCCTATGAGTCCACGGGGAGAATGAAACACGACAAGTTCCCAAGTGCACACCCGCGCAACAATCACATCATCAGAGGAGACACAAGAGAGAAACATAAGTCAGCTGATATACATCACAGAGACGAAGCCAGGACGCCACTTGATTGTCCAAAACATAAAACGAGTGTTCTTAAACTTATCAAGTTACAAATTCTATCAACAATAAAGTTATCTAATTTGTATAGACCATCACTAATATTAAGATTATAAGTCTCCGTGTATTTGATAATAGAAGATTCAATGATATTTCTCTTGGTAATAGAGTTAGAGTTAATAACTGATATGGCATTACTCCAGTCAATACAATGATCATAGTTTTTAACCTGATTGAACAAGGCATTTCATTCGTGTCCCGTTCTTATACTATATTTATGTTGCTCAAGTCTAACAGAAAGATCCTTACCATCTGACCAACATTAAATTTATCACAATTTCCACAAGGCATTTTATAGATGCATCCAAGAGAATTTTCTGGTGAATTCCTGATTAAGATGTTCTTTATAGTACTATTATTGCTAAAGACAATATTTGCATTAAAGGATTTAAGCAACATGGTAAGTAAAGTGAATTTATCATTAAAAGGGAGAACTAAAAGATTCTTGGTGCGATGGAAGGTTTGGGCACAACTCTGTAAAATGATTTCTTTGCTAACTTAAGGGATTTATCATTGAAAGATCTAGGGTACTTTAACTTAGATCCAATAGGATATATCTTCTCAAACTCATCATCAATAAACTCTGGACTGCAAATTCGTAATGCCCTAAGTAACATAGATTGAAATGATGATAATTTAACTCTGTCATGTTGAGATGAATAATAATAGATATAAGAGCATACATTGGTGGGTTTTCTCTATATGCTAAACTTAAACTTGTTTTCTTGCCTATGAATAATGCAATCTAAAAATGGTATCATACCATTATTTTCATTTTCTACAGTAAATTTGATGGAAGGTACTGAATTAAGTAAGGGGAGAAATATTTGTAGATTTTCATTTGTTGGCCAAACACAAAGAACATCATCTACATACCTAAACCAAATTGCATTAGAAGGTAAGATATCCTTTAGTAATTTTGTTTCAAAGAACTCCATATAAAGATGACTTAGTACAGGTGAAAGAGGTTTACCTATTGCCATACCAAATTTTTGACCATAATAATCTCGATTAAATTGAAATACACAGTCTTTTATACACAATTTTATCAGTTCAGTGAAAACAGACTTTGAAACAGGTAAATGAATATAATCCAAGACATCAGATAAATATTCTATAAGGTCATCAACTGGAACTTTAGTGAAAAGTGAGGAAACATCAAAGCTAACTAGTTTGAAATCAAAATTAACATTGACATTGTTTAGCTTGTTGACAACATATACATAGTTCATGATATTAAAATTTGATACCTTACCAACTAAAGGGCTTAATAAGGAAACTAACCATTTTCACAATTTATATGTGATGGAGCCTACTGAACTCAATATAGGTCTTGCTGGAAAATTCTGTTGATGTTTTGATATGTCCATACATATATGGCAATGAATGGGACAAAGATGACAAACTTTTGATAAAAGAACCATTTCCTTTCAACAACAACTTCATTTCTTTACTGAAGTGAGAATTAACTGCTTCTAAGGGATTTTTACTAAGTTTAGAATATGTTGTGTCATCATTTAGAAGATCAGTCATTTTAGATAAATAGTTACTTTTGTCTGAAATCACAACAGTGTTAGCCTTATCTGCTTTAGTAATATGTATATCCTTGTCTTCTTTTAAGCTTTTAACAGCTCTTATAAACCTTTTAGGGCAATTAGGTTCCACTGGTTTTGACAAACTGGCATACACTAAACCCTTGCAAATATTAATTTTATTATTAGTTAGATTACTGTATTTCTCTAAATTACAAAAAGACTTTGTAACATCAACACAGCTGGCTTCCCTGTTAGAGCAAACAAAACTTACTTCATAGCCTAATGCACACAAGGAATCCTTATCTAGTTATATATTACACAGTTTTATCACAAGAAAAAGGGTTTTTGTTCTTAGTCCAGTCGCTGTTTTTGATAAGATGGTCCAAGTTACAATTTAGTGACATTTGTAGCCTATTGCGTTCATTCCTTAATATATCATATCAATAGTCCAACATCCGGGTCTACCAATATGTCGGTATTGCCATTTGAAAGACACCGTTCTTCTCTCTTGCAGTATCAAAAGCCTCCTCCATTTCAAGTCCTTATATATATATATATATATATATATATATATATATATATATATATATATATATATATATATATATATACACACATATATATTTTTTTTTTTTTGCTTTGTCGCTGTCTCCCGCGTTTGCGAGGTAGCGCAAGGAAACAGACGAAAGAAATGGCCCAACCCACCACCATACACATGTATATACATACGTCCACACACGCAAATATACATACCTACACAGCTTTCCATGGTTTACCCCGGACGCTTCACATGCCCTCATTCAATCCACTGGCAGCACGTCAACCCCGGTATACCACATCGATCCAATTACTCTATTCCTTGCCCTCCTTTCACCCTCCTGCATGTTCAGGCCCCGATCACTTAAAATCTTTTTCACTTCATCTTTCCATCTCCAATTTGGTCTCCCACTTCTCCTCGTTCCCTCCACCTCCGACATATATATCCTCCTGGTCAATCTTTCCTCACTCATTCTCTCCATGTGCCCAAACCATTTCAAAACACCCTCTTCTGCTCTCACAACAACGCTCTTTTTATTTCCACACATCTCTCTTACCCTTACGTTACTTACTCGATCAAACCACCTCACACCACACACTGTCTCAAACATCTCATTTCCAGCACATCCATCCTCCTGCGCATAACTCTGTCCATAGCCCACGCCTCGCAACCATACAACATTGTTGGAACCACTATTCCTTCAAACATACCCATTTTTGCTTTCCGAGATAATGTTCTCGACTTCCACACATTCTTCAAGGTTCCCAGGATTTTCGCCCACTCCCCCATCCTACGATCCACTTCCGCTTCCATGGTTCCATCCGCTGCCAGATCCACTCCCAGATATCTAAAACACTTTACTTCCTCCAGTTTTTCTTCATTCAAACTTACCTCCCAGTTGACTTGACCCTCAACCCTACTGTACCTAATTACCTTGCTCTTATTCACATTTACTCTTAACTTTCTTCTTTCACACACTTTACCAAACTCAGTCACCAGCTTCTGCAGTTTCTCACATGAATCAACCACCAGCGCTGTATCATCAGTGAACAACAACTGACTCACTTCCCAAGCTCTCTCATCCCCAACAGACTTCATACTTGCCCCTCTCTCCAAAACTCTTGCATTCACCTCCCTAACAACCCCATCCATAAACAAATTAAACAACCATGGAGACATCACACACCCCTGCCGCAAACCTACATTCACTGAGAACCAATCACTTTCCTCTCTTCCTACACGTACACATGCCTTACATCCTCGATAAAAACTTTTCACTGCTTCTAACAACTTGCCTCCCACACCATATATTCTTAATACCTTCCACAGAGCATCTCTATCAACTCTATCATATGCCTTCTCCAGATCCATAAATGCTACAAACAAATCCATTTGCTTTTCTAAGTATTTCTCACATACATTCTTCAAAGCAAACACCTGATCCACACATCCTCTACCACTTCTGAAACCACACTGCTCTTCCCCAATCTGATGCTCTGTACATGCCTTTACCCTCTCAATCAATACCCTCCCATATAATTTACCAGGAATACTCAACAAACTTATACCTCTGTAATTTGAGCACTCACTCTTATCCCCTTTGCCTTTGTACAATAGCACTATGCACGCATTCCGCCAATCCTCAGGCATCTCACCATGAGTCATACATACATTAAATAACCTTACCAACCAGTCAGTTATACAGTCACCCCCTTTTTTAATAAATTCCACTGCAATACCATCCAAACCTGCTGCCTTGCCGGCTTTCATCTTCCGCAAAGCTTTTACTACCTCTTCTCTGTTTACCAAATCATTTTCCCTAACCCTCTCACTTTGCACACCACCTCGACCAAACCACCCTATATCTGCCACTCTATCATCAAACACATTCAACAAACCTTCAAAATACTCACTCCATCTCCTTCTCACATCACCACTACTTGTTATCACCTCCCCATTTGCGCCCTTCACTGAAGTTCCCATTTGCTCCCTTGTCTTACGCACTTTATTTACCTCCTTCCAGAGCACCTTTTTATTCTACCTAAAATTTAATGATACTCTCTCACCCCAACTCTCATTTGCCCTCTTTTTCACCTCTTGCACCTTTATCTTGACCCTAGCTTCGTCTCTTCGATGTATATCAACTGACTGTTGTATTTCTTTCTTGTGTTTCCCCTGATGATGTGATTATTACACGAAAGTGCACTTGGAAATTTTTCGTGTTTCATTTTCCCAATGGACTCATAGGAACATCATGATAATGCGCAAAATTGTGATCCCTTCCACTATATATATATATATATATATATATATATATATATATATATATATATATATATATTCTTTCTTTCTTTTCTTTTAAACTAATCGCCATTTCCCGCGTTAGCGAGGTAGCATTAAGAACAGAGGACTGGGCCAGTTTTGGAATATCCTCGCCTGGCCCCCTCTGTTCCTTCTTTTGGAAAAATAAAAAAAAAAAACGAGAGGGAGGGATTTCCAGCCCCCCGCTCCCTCCCCTTTTAGTCGCCTTCTACGACACGCAGGGAATACGTGGGAAGTATTCTTAATCCCCTATCCCCAGGGATATATATATATATATATATATATATATATATATATATATATATATATATATATATATGTATATATTTTTTTTTTTTTTCTTTTAATTTTCCAAAAGAAGGAACAGAGAAGGGGGCCAGGTGAGGATATTCCCTCAGAGGCCAAGTCCTCTGTTCTTAACGCTACCTCACTAACACGGGAAACGGCGAATAGTTTGAAAGAATAAATATATATATATATATATATATATATATATATATATATATATATATATATATATATATATATATATATATATATATAAAACCACTTCTGAAACCACACTGCTATTCCCCAGTCTGATGCTCTGTACATGCCTTCACCCTCTCAATCAATACCCTCCCATATAATTTACCAGGAATACTCAACAAACTTATACCTCTGTAATTTGAGCACTCACTCTTATCCCCTTTGCCTTTGTACAATGGCACTATGCACGCATTCCGCCAATCCTCAGGCACCACACCGTGAGTCATACATACATTAAATAACCTTACCAACCAGTCAACAATACAGTCACCCCCTTTTTTAATAAATTCCACTGCAATACCATCCAAACCTGCTGCCTTGCCGGCTTTCATCTTCCGCAAAGCCTTTACTACCTCTTCTCTGGTTACCAAATCATTTTCCATAACCCTCTCACTTTGCACACCACCTCGACCAAAACACCCTATATCTGCCACTCTATCATCAAACACATTCAACAAACCTTCAAAATACTCACTCCATCTCCTTCTCACATCACCACTACTTTTTATCACCTCCCCATTTGCGCCCTTCACTGAAGTTCCCATTTGCTCCCTTGTCTTACGCACTTTATTTACCTCCTTCCAGAACATCTTTTTATTCTCCCTAAAATTTAATGATACTCTCTCACCCCAACTCTCATTTGCCCTTTTTTTCACCTCTTGCACCTTTCTCTTGACCTCCTGTCTTTTTCTTTTATACGTCTCCCACTCAACTGCATTTTTTCCCTGCAAAAATCGTTCAAATTCTCTTTCACTAATACTCTTACTTCTTCATCCCACCACACACTACCCTTTCTAATTAACCCACCTCCCACTCTTCTCATGCCACAAGCATCTTTTGCGCAATCCATCACTGATTTCCTAAATACATCCCATTCCTCCCCCACAGTGTGGTTTCAGAAGTGGTAGAGGATGTGTGGATCAGGTGTTTGCTTTGAAGAATGTATGTGAGAAATACTTAGAAAAGCAAATGGATTTGTATGTAGCATTTATGGATCTGGAGAAGGCATATGATAGAGTTGATAGAGATGCTCTGTGGAAGGTATTAAGAATATATGGTGTGGGAGACAAGTTGTTAGAAGCAGTGAAAAGTTTTTATCGAAGATGTAAGGCATGTGTACGTGTAGGAAGAGAGGAAAGTGATTGGTTCTCAGTGAATGTAGGTTTGCGGCAGGGGTGTGTGATGTCTCCATGGTTGTTTAATTTGTTTATGGATGGGGTTGTTAGGGAGGTGAATGCAAAAGTTTTGGAAAGAGGGGCAAGTATGAAATCTGTTGGGGATGAGAGAGCTTGGGAAGTGAGTCAGTTGTTGTTCGCTGATAATACAGCGCTGGTGGCTGATTCATGTGAGAAACTGCAGAAGCTGGTGACTGAGTTTGGTAAAGTGTGTGAAAGAAGAAAGTTAAGAGTAAATGTGAATAAGAGCAAGGTTATTAGGTACAGTAGGGTTGAGGGTCAAGTCAATTGGGAGGTGAGTTTGAATGGAGAAAAACTGGAGGAAGTGAAGTGTTTTAGATATCTGGGAGTGGATCTGTCAGCGGATGGAACCATGGAAGCGGAAGTGGATCATAGGGTGGGGGAGTGGGCGAAAATTCTGGGAGCCTTGAAGAATGTGTGGAAGTCTAGAACATTATCTCGGAAAGCAAAAATGAGTATGTTTGAAGGAATAGTGGTTCCAACAATGTTGTATGGTTGCGAGGCGTGGGCTATGGATAGAGTTGTGCGCAGGTGGATGGATGTGCTGGAAATGAGATGTTTGAGGACAATGTGTGGTGTGAGGTGGTTTGATCGAGTAAGTAACGTAAGGGTAAGAGAGATGTGTGGAAATAAAAAGAGCGTGGTTGAGAGAGCAGAAGAGGGTGTTTTGAAATGGTTTGGGCACATGGAGAGAATGAGTGAGGAAAGATTGACCAAGAGGATATATGTGTCGGAGGTGGAGGGAACGATGAGAAGAGGGAGACCAAATTGGAGGTGGAAAGATGGAGAGAAAAAGATTTTGTGTGATCGGGGCCTGAACATGCAGGAGGGTGAAAGGAGGGCAAGGAATAGAGTGAATTGGAGCGATGTGGTATACCGGGGTTGACGTGCTGTCAGTGGATTGAATCGGGGCATGTGAAGCGTCTGGGGTAAACCATGGAAAGCTGTGTAGGTATGTATATTTTGCGTGTGTGGACGTATGTATATACATGTGTATGGGGGTGGGTTGGGCCATTTCTTTCGTCTGTTTCCTTGCACTACCTCGCAAACGCGGGAGACAGCGACAAAGCAAAATATATATATATATATATATATATATATATATATATATATATATATATATATATATATATATATATATGTATATACGAACAAAGTGCTTAGGAACTTTCATATAATATACAAACCTCCCACAGGCAACATCGAACCCGGGACCCCTTTGAAACAGGCGACAATGCTACCGCTAGGCTATGGGTCTGGCTTATAGGAAATAACTATTCGGATACTATGTACTCGAATACCCTTCGTCTCACGTGGGTGAGCAACGGGGTCTACACCGGTCATTTCCCAACAGGTAAACATAGCCAGCAGATAGCATTTTACCGAACCTAACTGTACAACGCGGAGGTATATGAATACGAACACATTCCAAAGGAACTCGCACCTTCATTAAAATACAAACGTCCAACAGCCACGATCGAACCCAGGACCCCTGTGCAACAGGCGAGAATGCTACCGCTAGGCTATGTGCCTGGCTAGTAGGAAATAACTATTCGAATACGATGTGCTCGAATACTCTTCGTCTCACGTTGGTGAGCGACGGGGTCTGCACCGGTCATTTCCCAACAGGTGAATATAGCCAGCAGATAGCATTTTACTGAACCTAACTGTACAACGCGGAGGTATATGAATACGAACAATGAATGAAGGCAGCAAGTATGAATTATATAATATATATATATATATATATATATATATATATATATATATATATATATATATATATATATATATATATATATACATACATATATATATACATATATATATATATATATATATATATATATATATATATATATATATATATATATATATATATATACATATATATATACATACATATATATATACATACATATATATATATACATACATATATATACATACATATATATACATATATATATATATATATATATATATATATATATACATACATATATATATTCACACAAACGTCAATAGCCTCCCACACCATATATTCTTAATACCTTCCACAGAGCATCTCTATCAACTCTATCATATGCCTTCTCCAGATCCATAAATGCTACATACAAATCCATTTGCTTTTCTAAGTATTTCTCACATACATTCTTCAAAGCAAACACCTGATCCACACATCCTCTACCACTTCTGAAACCGCACTGCTCTTCCCCAATCTGATGCTCTGTACATGCCTTCACCCTCTCAATCAATACCCTCCCATATAATTTACCAGGAATACTCAACAAACTTATACCTCTGTAAGTATAAAAAAGTATAAAAGTATAAAAAAAAAAAAAAAAAAAAAAAACATATATATATATACATACATATATATATATATATATACATACATATATATATATATATATACATACATATATATATATATATATACATACTTTTTTTTTTTCTTTTTTTTTCTTTTATACCTCGTCGCTGTCTCCCGCGTTTGCGAGGTAGCGCAAGGAAACAGACGAAAGAAATGGCCCAACCCCCCCCATACACATGTACATACACACGTCCACACACGCAAATATACATACCTACACAGCTTTCCATGGTTTACCCCGGACGCTTCACATGCCCTGATTCAATCCACTGACAGCACGTCAACCCCTGTATACCACATCGCTCCAATTCACTCTATTCCTTGCCCTCCTTTCACCCTCCTGCATGTTCAGGCCTCGATCACACAAAATCCTTTTCACTCCATCTTTCCACCTCCAATTTGGTCTCCCTCTTCTCCTCGTTCCCTCCACCTCCGACACATATATCCTCTTGGTCAATCTTTCCTCACTCATTCTCTCCATGTGCCCAAACCATTTCAAAACACCCTCTTCTGCTCTCTCAACCACGCTCTTTTTATTTCCACACATCTCTCTTACCCTTACGTTACTTACTCGATCAAACCACCTCACACCACACATTGTCCTCAAACATCTCATTTCCAGCACATCCATCCTCCTGCGCACAACTCTATCCATAGCCCACGCCTCGCAACCATACAACATTGTTGGAACCACTATTCCTTCAAACATACCCATTTTTGCTTTCCGGGATAATGTTCTCGACTTCCACACATTTTTCAAGGTTCCCAAAATTTTCGCCCCCTCCCCCACCCTATGATCCACTTCCGCTTCCATGGTTCCATCCGCTGACAGATCCACTCCCAGATATCTAAAACACTTCACTTCCTCCAGTTTTTCTCCATTCAAACTCACCTCCCAATTGACTTGACCCTCAACCCTACTGTACCTAATAACCTTGCTCTTATTCACATTTACTCTTAACTTTCTTCTTCCACACACTTTACCAAACTCCGTCACCAGCTTCTGCAGTTTCTCACATGAATCCGCCACCAGCGCTGTATCATCAGCGAACAACAACTGACTCACTTCCCAAGCTCTCTCATCCCCAACAGACTTCATACTTGCCCCTCTTTCCAAGACTCTTGCATTTACCTCCCTAACAACCCCATCCATAAACAAATTAAACAACCATGGAGACATCCAACACCCCTGCCGCAAACCTACATTCACTGAGAACCAATCACTTTCCTCTCTTCCTACACGTACACATGCATTACATCCTCGATAAAAACTTTTCACTGCTTCTAACAACTTGCCTCCCACACCATATATTCTTATATATACATACATATATATATATATATACATACATATATATATATATATATATATATATATATATATATATATATATATATATATATATATATATATATATATATATATAAATATACGTTGAAATGTTTAGTTATGTATATGTACGTGTGTGGGCGTTTATGTATATACATGTGTATGTGGGTGGGTTGGGCTATTGTCTCGTCTATTTTGTTTGTGCTACCTAGCTAACGTGGGAGACAGCGTCAAAGTATAATGATGATATAATAATTCATCTTTAGAGCTTTTAAATGTACAATTCTTTATTCTCAATTTCTTTTTGATTTTCAGTGTTATTGAAAAAAATACCTGGAATATGTCGAGAGACTCTCTTACACATTGGTAATTGGTGAAATAAATCTGTAAACAAATATATGATTTCTTTCATAATCACAGTTTTATATAATTCTTTTGCATGATGTTGCAGTGGGGAAAAGAGAGCCATGAAGTTCGCTGTGCCAAAAATTTGCTGGGAATCCACTGACCACTTGAGGAACAACTACTTTTGGATGGTGGACCCTTCCACACGTCGGACTGGCAAGACTGCACCAGTTGACACGTGTCCGGGCCTTCCATCCATTGTCCTGATGCCACACGGCCCGAAGCTCATTATACCAACTCCCTCGGAGAGAGAGCAGCCGTCGTCAAAACAGACTAGGAAGTCAGAAGGGGAGGAAGACACTGTGGATCTAGATTACAATTTCAGAGTTGTGGCCGAGGAGAGGCACAACACTGCCCCAATCTTGGTCTCACAAAGTCCAATGCCGAGCTTTTGACGTCTAGGCTTAAGCAGTGGAACTTGGATAAAAGTGTGCAAATTACAGATCAGAGGAAGCGTCACTTAGGCTCTTCCGGCTTCTTCACCCGTCAAGTTCGATTCTGCTTCTGCTACGATGTAACTAATCAAAGCCGTGCTGCTCCGTAACAGGTACAAGTACCCGTTTCTTCTCCTGGCTCACTCGGTGCACCTCAGAGAAGAATACAATAGTGTCAAGACCTTGCTAGACGTCTTGAAGTATGATGAGTACAGCTGGAAGGTCATGGAAGTCTTCAAAATGGTGGCATTCCTGATGGGTTTCTAAGGCAGTTTCACCAAGTTTCCCTGCTATCTTGTCTTTTCGGACAGCAGAAATACCGCGACGCACTACCCCAGGCGGGACTCGCCACAGCGAAACGAATTCTTTGTCTGGGTAGACAATGTTAGGTGGAAACTACTAGCGGATTCCCAGTAAGTGTTGATGCCTCCACTGCAAATAAAATTAGGTCTTATGAAAGATTTTATCAACTCTAGATAAGGACTCTGCAGCCTTCAAGTACTTTCAAGACGTCTTCCTTAAGATGTCTGAGGCAAAGGTCTAATCCGGTGTCTTCGTCAGACGACAGATAAAGAAGATACTAGAGAGCAAGGAACTCCACAAGAAGCTCACTAGGAAGGAGAAAGCAGCTTGTGACAGCTTTGTAGCAGTGGTTTGAGGCTTCCCGGGCAATCACCAGGACGAAAAATATGTGGAGTTGGTTGAGACTCTGGTGAAGAACCACGGCAAAATGGGCTGCAAGATGTCCCTCAAAGTCCAATTCTTGACGCCCATCTTGATGAATTCAAGGAGAACATGGGGGTGTATTCGGAGAGCAAGGTCGTGCTTCCACCAGGATATTCTAGACTCTGAACGCCGCTACCAAGAAACACGTATTGAGAACATGATGGGAGATTATATTTGGGGTCTGATTCGTGAAAGTGATTTACAGTACAATAGTAACTCTCGAAGATCACTCACTTCTAAATCATTTGCGATCACGTTTACCTAACATTAGTGTAAATACATTTAATTTAGATTTATAAGTCGTTGTTTTCCTGACTTTATATGAATCAAAACGTGAAAATTCGCCCGTTGTCTAATTCGAAATAAGTATATTTCAAAATATCACTGTGCTTGTCACAAAAGCAAAGTTTGAGGGGAATTATTCCTTTTTCTCTACTTTTACGCAAAAACAATTAAGCAATAGCAATTACTACCTAGAAAACAAACTTGTGTTGCACTGTTATTGCGGTAGAAGTAGAAAAAAAAGAAAATCCATAAAGTTTTCATATAACTTAAGAGGTGCAAATAATGTTTGTTTTTGACTTTAAACAAAGTATCTATTATGTCTGTGTTTAAAGGTGTATATAATACTGCTTTCAACTACTTTTTTGGTTAATGTTAACAATCCTGTTTAGCAAAGAAAACCATTTCGCCTCATTCGAAAGTCCATTATTACAAGTGATATCAAGTGAATCTCTCCTTAGCAATTCTTTAGATCCAGATTATTGAAGCTATTGATGATTTTGAATACCTTTTCTAGATTCTCTCTTAACGTTCTCTTTTCTTAGCTAGATATATTTGATGCATTTAGTCGATTCCCATAGGATTTGTCTCCCAGGCCTCTGCACTTTCTCCATTCTCTGAGTGAGGATAATTTCCCCATTCTTATACTCGAAATCCCTAACGATGAATTTAACACTTTTGTTTGCCCTTTTAATAATACCATACCCAAGTGTTTTATCTCATTTACCTTTTGTGGCTCAATAGAATCCATACTTCTCATCTTTACCACCGGAGGAGAAACCAAAAATTTGCAAAACTAATTCTAAGTCTCGTTAAGTAATTTTTCAGCCTAATATCCAATACCTTTTCAAAATCACCATAAGTAGATTTTGAATTATGAATGGTGTATAATTTCAGGAGAAAAATGGGGTGAAAAGTTTGAAAATGGGTCGTGGTTTGGTGTGATTGGACAGCTACAAAGGCGCGAAGCTGACATCGGACTTGCCTTCCTTGTTATATCCAGCCACTACTTGGATGATATAGACATGACTTCCCCTTACACATCTGAGGTAATGTAAACTATCAAAGAAAGACGTTGTCTTACGGTATCGTAATGAAATGCTAAGACTTTCGCTAGTCATGGTTGCTTTGATGAAAGAAAGAAAAAAGAATGACGCACTTATAAATATAGCACAATGATCCATGTCCTTTTGCCTACCTTATTTTTCGAGATAACTGAAACATTTTCAAGAGCAAGACCTTTGCATCATAAGTATGTATGATAGCATTATCACAATATTACCCATTAAGACCATCATTTGAAACCTTACTGACAGTTATTCTTGCAGACATAAAGACATGTAACTTGCCTGAACGAAGAGTTGGGATATGTACGTGACACTGGAAAACGTTGTTTTCGAGAGAGATATGTAAGTGATGTGAATGAAAGACGAGCAATGAAAACTTGATATGGTGATGTCAGGAAAATACAATTGGACAACAAAGAAAACTTTTAGTTCTATCTTACCAAGATAAAATTTTCACAATTTACTGATATTTTGAAACGACATACATATATCGAAATACAAAAAAAAAAAATCCCATCTTCGAAAGAAAAATCAGGTTTCTGCTCACTTTCCTGTAATGACTGTGATAATGTGTATATCGGCCAGATTGGTAAGTCTTTAAATAGATTTCTGCACATAGGACCTCTGAATCATGTACTGTTTTCAAACTTACGGAAACGTATTCATACCCAGCAAGTGAATAATGGTCAAGACTTGTGTACCCTTGTTTGCCATTTACAAAAAGTTATAGAGACGTTTATTCTAAGTAGATACCAAACTCACGTAAATGAAATTAAGAGGACTAAAGGCTGGGAGGTGGCAAACTAGACGGGGCTGACCTGGTGGAGAAATAGGTCAATTATTCCTCGCCATACGCCCCACATAACCCATAGCCCATTGGTGGTGAGACGGAAGGACTCAAAAGGCAGAGAATTGTGTGGAGGCTGGAAATGTAAACGACAAGGAAGTAAACCCCATGATAGAGAAAAGACTTCGATAACAAGTAGTAGAATGCCCTTATTCCTATATACACAAGCTACGAGGCTTTACTGGTCGTATCACATCAGATAAACAGTAACCAGTAGCTGACGTCTTAACTCAGCTAACGTAGTTAAGCTTTCAGATTTTGCAAATATTGGAATGAAGATGAGAATGTGATATGAGGACAACACACTCTCAGGGTACGTTGAGAGAATCTAAATGAGCAAGAAGGAATGAATGCCAATAAATTAGAGGATGTTGAGAGATGGGCTAAGTTGCTTTGAAGATGTAGGATATGATGTCACAGTTGTGGGGGTCCAGTGGGTGAAATTCGAGCTTCTCTGGTGTATGGAAACAAAGAAATGGAATTTGATTTTTCAGTATCTGTTTGAAAAGTTAGAAAGACCAAGAGAGATATGAAGATCTTGGGGTGAGATGTGGTATAGGCGCACGTAATGGTCATATGGTAAAGGAAATAATATGAACATATGGATATGATCGATGGGGAAAGAATGGAAAAGGAAGCAGGTAATATTTTTGAGGCGAAGAGGAAAGGGGACGGAACCAGGAGACCATAAGCGAGGTAAAAGCATAAAGTCAAAAAGAAGCTTTTGGTGAGGATAGAGATGTACAAAGTTGATTTACTAATGAACCCGACTGGACAGTGGGACAATGTGAGTTAGATATAGATTACATAGTCTGCTCTCAACAGTGCGACATATATTTTAGATAGAAACGTCATCAGCGTCCTAAGTCTTACAGTATTTCCTTTATAAATGTATTTTTGTCTTTGTTTTCCTTGTGCAGGATAATGGCTTTGCGAATAAATGTGAGCTTTTAAATCTATCTGGCCTTTAACATTCTCTTTTCATTTATTACTTATGAGCTTTCATGAAGAAAAGAAAACTGAATCCAGTAAGCATAATCTCTAGACATACTCACAAGTCAAAACTCTCTACTGACCACAGGTAATGTGCTTCATGACCCGGACGGAGCCTCCGTTGCCCCATTGGCAGGCCCTGGCCTTCCCCTTCCACCAGTGGACCTGGCTGGCAGTTCTCGTTGGCCTCATTATCTCAGGACCACTTCTCTTCTCCTGGCTCAGGGTAGCAGCCGATGGTGAGTCAATATATGTACGCTGAAGATAATCATGTACTATAGCAGCAAATTTGTCCTATATGCAGCTAACATTTCATTCTGCTTCTCATTTGCAGGTATTTACTTTTCATGTGTCATTTTCAAGTTTGTCGTAATGTCATTAGTGCTTGGTTTTCACATATTCCTCAAGTTTTTTGCTTAGAATATTATCCTAGATGTGGTTAACATATTCTTCCTATACACAATTCACATACTTGTCCTGGGTTCATGCTCAAGCTGTTGTCTCGTGTTCTTAATGTATTCCCTCATGTATCAAGTCATTCATCACTCACGATATTCACATTTTCAAGTAGTGAGTCTTGCAAATTAGATATTTATTGTCTTTAATGCGTCATTCTACTTTATATCCTGATCACAAACGTAGCGATGAATATCGACTCCAGAAAATCAATTGTAATTCAAAGTCGTTTTTTGAATTGTACATTTCACGAAGCGGCTGTATATTTGTCGGGTCACAATCCATGTGTAAAAGTGCACAAAAAATGGGCGGATGCTGTCATAAACACAGCTAAATAAGCGTGTTATTATGAATAATACATGCATGTAGAATGGATAAAATGTTCAAGTGATACAGAAGCTCGTCGCACAGAAAATGCATAAACCTGAATTACGTGTCAGGGTGTATAGACGATTCGCGAAATGCAAGCCTTCCGAGAGTATATCCTGGAAACATTAAGAATGGTTAAACTGAACTCTGAGGCAATCCATCCTTTCTCTGCTGAGATGTGCAACTGGAGGGATGTATGTTGCCTCTTGTGGAGGCAAAGCTGAAGAGTTGTAGAGGTTTTCAGAAAAGAAGAGAGAATGTTGGGGTGAAGAGAGTGTTGAGAGTAAGTGAGCTTGGGAAGGACACCTTGTGTGAGGAAGTACCAAGAGAGACTGAGTACAGAATGGAAAAAGGTGAGAACAAAGGAGGTAAGGGGAGTGGGGGAGGAATGGGATGTATTTAGGGAATCAATGATGGCTTGCGCAAAAGATGCTTGTGGCATGAGAAGCGTGGAGGTGGGTTGATTAGAAAGGGTAGTGAGTAGTGGGATGAAAAAGTAAGATTATCAGTGAAAGAGAAGAGAGAGGCATTTGGACGATTTTTGCAAGGAAAAATGCAAATGATTGGAGATGTATAAAAGAAAGAGGCAGGAGGTCAAGAGAAAGGTGCAAGAGGTGAAAAAGAGGGCAAATGAGAGTTGAGGTGAGAGAGTATCATTAAATTCTAGAGAGAATAAAAAGATGTTTTGGAAGGAGGTAAATAAAGTGCGTAAGACAAGGGAGCAAATGGGAACTTCAGTGAAGGGCGCTAATGGGGAGGTGATAAAAAGTAGTGGTGATGTGAAAAGGAGTTGGAGTGAGTATTTTGAAGGTTTGCTGAATGTGTTTGATGATAGAGTGGCAGACATAGGGTGTTTTGGTCGAGACGGTGTGCAAAGTGAGAGGGTTAGGGAAAATGATTTGGTAAACAGAGAAGAGGTAGTAAAAGCTTTGTGGAAGATGAAAGCCGGCAATGCAGCAGGTTTGGATGGTATTGCAGTGGAATTTATTAAAAAAGGGGGTGACTGTATTGTTGACTGGTTGGTAAGGTTATTTAATGTATGTATGACTCATGGTGAGGTGCCTGAGGATTGGCGGAATGCTTGCATAGTGCCATTGTACAAAGGCAAAGAGGATAAGAGTGAGAGCTCAAATTACAAGGGTATAAGTTTGTTCAGTATTCCTGGGAAATTATATGGGAGATTATTGATTGAGAGGGTGAAAGAATGTACTGAGGATCAGATTGGGGAAGAGCAGAGTCGTGTCAGAAGTGGTAGAGGATGTGTGGATCAGGTGTTTGCTTTGAAGAATGTATGTGAGAAATACTTAGAAAAGCAAATGGATTTGTATGTAGCATTTATGGATCTGGAGAAAGCATATGTTAGAGTTGACAGAGATGCTCTGTGGAAGGCATTAAGAATATATGGTGTGGGAGACAAGTTGTTAGAAGCAGTGAAAACTTTTTATCGAGGATGTAAGGCATGTGTACATGTAGGAAGAGAGGAAAGTGATTGGTTCTCAGTGAATATAGGTTTGCGGCAGGGGTGTGTGATGTCCCCATGGTTGTTTAATTTGTTTATGGATGGGGTTGTTAGGGAGGTGAATGCAAGAGTTTTGGAAAGAGGGGCAAATATGCAGTCTGTTGTGAATGAGAGAGCTTGGGAAGTTAATCAGTTCTTGTTCGCTGATGATAGAGCGCTGGTGGCTGATTCATGTGAGAAACTGAAGAAGCTGGTGACGGAGTCTGGTAAAGTGTGCGAAAGAAGAAAGTTGAGAGTAAATGTGAATAACAGCAAGGTTATTAGGTACAGTAGGGTTGAGGGTCAAGTCAATTGGGAGGTAAGTTTGAATGGAGAAAAACTGGAGGAAGTAAAGTGTTTTAGATATCTGGGAGTGGATTTGGCAGCGAGTGGAACCATGGAAGCGGAAGTGAGTCATAGGGTGGGGGAGGGGGCGAGAATTCTGGGAGCCTTGAAGAATGTTTGGAAGTCGAGAACATTATCTCGGAAAGCAAAAATGGGTATGTTTGAAGGAATTGGTGTTTCCAACAATGTTGTATGGTTGCGAGGCGTGGGCTATGGATAGAGTTGTGTGGAGGAGTGTGGATGTGCTGGAAATGAGATGTTTGAGAACAATATGTGGTGTGAGGTGCTTTGATCGAGTAAGAATAGGGTAAGAGAGATATTTGGTAATAGAAAGAGTGTGGTTGAGAGAGCAGAAGAGGGTGTTTTGAAATGGTTTGGTCACATGGAAAGAATGAGTGAGGAAAGATTGACTAAGAGGATATATGTGTCAGAGGTGGAGGGAACGAGGAGAAGTGGGAGACCAAATTGAAGGTGGAAAGATGGAGTGAGAAAGATTTTGAGTGATCGGGGCCTGAACATGCAAGAGGGTGAAAGCCGTGCAAGGAATAGAGTGAACTGGAACGATGTGGTGTACCGGGATCGACGTGCTGGCAATGGATTGAACCAGGGCATGTGAAGAGTCTGGGGTAAACCATGGAAAGTTCTTTGGGGCCTAGATGTGGAAAGGGAGCTGTGGTTTCGGTGCATTATTGCATGACAGAGACTGAGTGTGAACGAATGGGGCCTTTTGTTGTCTTTTCCTAGCGCCATCTCGCACACATGAGGGGGGAGGGGGCTGTTATTCCATATGTGGCGAGGTGGCGATGATAATAAATAAAGCCAGACATTATGAATCATGTATATGTGTATATATGTATATGTCTGCGTGTGTATATATATATATATATGTATACATTAAGATGTATAGGTATGTACATTTGCGTGTTTGGACGTGTATGTATATACATGTGTATGTGGGTGGGTTGGGCTAATGTTTCGTCCGTTTCCTTGCGCTACCTCGCTAACGCGGAAGACAGCGACAAAGCAAAACAATTAATAAAAAAAGAATATAATATATATATATATATATATATATATATATATTGGAAAGGATCACAATTTTGCGCGTGATCAAGACATTCCTTTGAGTCCACGGGGAAAATGAAAGTTCCCAAGTGCACTTTCGTGTAATAATCACATCATCAGGGGAGACACAAGAGAAAAATATAAGTCAATTGATATACATCGAAGAGACAAAGCTAAAATGCCATTTGGTATATATGCGATTGTTCAAAACATACAATGAGCGTTCAAATACTTATCATTTTTCAAATTTATCAACAATGAAATTATCTAATTTGTATAGACCATCACGAACATTAATATTATAATTCTTTGTGTATTTTATAATAGAAGATTCATTGATATTTCTCATGGTGATAGTGTTAGAGCTAATAACTGAGATGGCATTACTCCAGTCCATACAATGATCATACTTTTTAACGTGATTTAAGAGTGCATTTGATTCTTGTCCCGTTTTTATACTATATTTATGTTGCTGAAGTCTAACAGAAAGATTCTTACCAGTCTGACCAACATAGAATTTATCACAAATGCCACATGATGGCTTTATAGTTACATTCAAGAGAATCTTTTGGTGAATTCCTGATTAAGATATTCTTTATAGTATTATTGTTGCTAAAGGCAACATTTACATTAAAGGATTTAAGCAACATGGGAAGCAAAGTGAAATTATTATTAAAAGCGAGAACTAAAAGATTCTTGGTGATGATGGGAGGTTTGGGCTCAACTCTGTAAAATGATTTCTTTGCTAACTTAAGGGATTTATCAATGAAAGATCTAGGTTGCTTTAACTCAGATCCAATAGAATATATCTTCTCAAACTCATCATCAATATTACTCTCGACTGCAAATTCGTAATGCTCTAAGGAACATAGATTGAAATGATAATTTAACTGTCATGTTGAGATGAGTAATAAAGGATATATGAACATATATTGGTAGGGTTTCTGTATATGCTAAACTTAAACTTGTTTCCTTGCCTATGGATTATGTAGTCTAAAAATGGTAACATACCAACATTTTCATAATCTACAGTAAATTTGATGGAAGGTACTAAATTGTTAAGTAAGGGGAGAAATATTTGTAAATTTTCATTTGTTGGCCAAACACAAATAACATCATCTACATACCTAAACCAAATTGCATTAGAAGGTAAGATATCCTTTAGTAATTTTGTTTCAAAGAATTCCATATAAAGATTACTTAGTACGGGTGAAAGAGGTTTACCCATTGCCATACCAAATTTTTGAGCATGATAATCTCAATTGAATCGAAAATTACAGTCTTTTATGCACAATTTGATCAGTTCAATGAAAACAGACTTTGAAACAGGTAAATGAATATCATCCAAGAAATAAATATCTTAAAAGGTCATAACTGGAACTTTAGTGAAAAGTGAGGAAACATGAAAGCTAACTAGTTTGAAATCAAAATCAACATTAATGTTGTTTAGCTCATTGACTAAATCTACATTGTTCATGATATTAGAATTTGATACCTTACCCACCAAAGGGCTTAACAAAGAAACTAACCATTTTGACAATTTATATGTGATGGAGCCTACTGAACTCACTATAGGTCTTGCTGGAAAACTCTGTTTATGTGTTTTGATATGTCCATACATATATGGCAATGAAGGATACAAAGATGACAAACTTTTGATAAAAGAACTATTACCTTTCAACAACAATTTCATTTCTTTATTGGATTTGGAATTAAGTGCTTCTAAAGGATTTTTTCGAAGTTTAGAATATGTTGTGTCATCATTAGAAGATCATTCATTTTAGATGAATAATTACTTTTGTCTAAAATCACAACAGTGTTAGCCTTATATGCTTTAGTAATATGTATATCCTTGTCTTTTTTTAAGGTGTTAATAGCTCTTATGAATCTTTTGGGGCAATTACGTTCCACTGGTTTTGACAAACTGGTCTACACGAAACCCTTACTGATATGAATTTCATCATTAGTTAAATTACTGTATTTCTCTAAATTATAAAAAAACCTTGTGACATCAACACAGCTGGCTTCCCTGTTAGAGCACACAAAACTTAAACCATAGCCTAATGCACACAAGGAATCTTTATCTAGTTGTTTATTAGAGAAGTTTGTCACAAAAGAAGGGTTTTTGTTCTTTGTCCAGTCGCTGTTTTCAATAAGATGGTCCAACTTACGATTTCGTGACACTTGTAGCCTATTGCGTTCTTTCCTTAATCTATCATAGCAATAGTCCAACATCCGGTTCTTCCAATATGTCGGTATTGCCATTTGAAAGGCACGTTTCTTCTCTCTTGAAATGCGAAAAGCCTCCCCCATTTCAAGTTTCTTTAATTCAATGTTTTTCTTTTAAACAATATTTTGAAATTGGTCAAATGGTCGACCAGACAGCTGCAACAAACGTTGAGGTAGGACAGATCTTGGCATCACTTGTTCATCAAGGCATTTCCTAAGGAATCCAAAGCGTAACTTCAGTTGGCGAGCCTTGATTACCGATTTGGAGAAAGCAGTAACGAAAGGAGAAAGTCCAGGACAGCTTGTAGAGAAGTAATAGAAGACAAGTATATACATATTACTAAAGCAGATAACACTTGTGATTTTAGACAAAAGTAACAATTTATCTAAAATGATTGATCTTTTAAATGATGACACAACATATTCTAAACTCAGTTAATTCCCATTTCAATAAAGAAATGAAGTTGTTGCTGAAAGGCAATAGTTCTCTTATCAAAAGTTTGTCATCTTTGTCCCCTTCATTGTCATATATATATATATATATATATATATATATATATATATATATATATATATATATATATATATATTTTTTTTTTTTTTTTTTTTCAAACTATTCGCCATTTCCCGCGTTAGCGAGGTAGCGTTAAGAACAGAGAACTGGGCCACTGAGGGAATATCCTCACCTGGCCCCCTTCTCTGTTCCTTCTTTTGGAAAATTAAAAAAAATTGAGAGGGGAGGATTTCCAGCCCCCCGCTCCCTCCCCTTTTAGTCGCCTTCTACGACACGCAGGGAATACGTGGGAAGTATTCTTTCTCCCCTATCCCCAGGGACATATATATATATATATATATATATATATATATATATATATATATATATATATATATATATACATATATATATATACATATATATATATACATATATATATATATATATATTATATATATATATATATATATATATATATATATATATGGACTTATCAAAACATATAGGCTGAATTTTCCAGCAAGACCTATAGTGAGTTCACTAGGCTGCATTACATATAAATTGTCAAAATGGATAGTCTATTAAGCCCTTTAGTGGGTAAGGTATCACATTCTAATATCATGAACAATGTAGATTTAGTCAACAAGCTAAGCAATATCAATGTTAATTCTGATCATAAACTAGTTAGATTTGATGTTTCCTCATTTTTCACTAAAGTTCGAGTTGATGACCTTTTAGAATATTTCTTTGATGTCTTGGATGATATTCATTTAACTGTTTCAAAGTCTGTTTTCATTGAACTAATAAAATTGTGTATAAAAGACCATATATTTTAATTTAATGGAGATTATTATGCTCAAAAATTTGGTATGGCAATAGGTAACCCTCTTTCACCTGGACCAAGTAGTCTTTCTATGGAATTCTTTGAAACAAAATTACTAAAGGATATCTTACCTTCTAATGCAATGTGGTTTAGGTATGTATATGATATTCTTTGTGTTTGGCCAACAAATGAAAATTTACAAATATTTCTCCCCTTAATTAACAATTTAGTTCCTTCCATCAAATCTACTGTAGAATTTAAGAATAATGGTATGTTACCATCTATATATTGCATGGTACATAGGCAAGGAAACAAGCTTAAGTTTAGCATATACAGAAAACCTACCAATGTATGCTCATATATCCATTATAACTCATCTCAAAATGGCAGAGTTAAATTATCATCACTTCAATCTATGTTCCTTAGGGCATTACGTATTTGCAGTCCAGAGTTTATTGATAATGAGCTTGAAGAGATATATTCTATTAGGTGTAAGTTTAAGTACTCTAGATCTTTCATTGATAAATCTCTAAAGTTAGCAAAGAAATTATTTTATAGAGTTGAGCCCAAACCTCCAATTGACACAAAGAATCTTTTTGTTCCCTCTTTTAATAATAACTTCACTTTACTTCCCATGTTCCTTAAATCCTTTAATGTAAATGTTGCCTTCAGCAACAATAATACTATAAACAATATCTTAACCAGGAATTCACCAGAAAATTCTCTTGGATGCATCTATAAAGTGCCATGTGGAAATTGTGATAAATTTTATGTAGGACAGACTGGTAAGGATCTTTCTATTAGACTTAAGCAACATAAATATAGCATAAAAACGTGATAAGAATCAAATGCCTTGTTTAATCTCGTTAAAAAGTATGATCATTGTATTGACTTGAGTAATGCCATCTCAGTTATTACCTCTAGCTCTATTACCACGAGAAATATCATTGAATCTTCTATTATTAAACATACAAAGAATTATAATTCTAATATTAGTTATGGTCTATACAAGTTAGATATCTTTATTGTTGATAAAATCTGTAAAATGATAAGTTTCTGAACGCTCGTTGTATGTCTTGGACAATTGCATGTTTGCCAAATGGCGTCTTATCTTCGCCTCTTCGATGTATATCAACTGACTTATATTTTTCTCTTTTGTCTCCCCTGATGATGTGATAATCACACGAAAATGCACTTGGGAACTTATCGTGTCTCATTTTCCAAGTGGACTCATAGGAATATATATATATATATATAATATATATATATATATATATATATATATATATATATATATATATATATATATATATATATATTGGAAAGGATCACAATTTTGCGCGTGATCAAGATATTCCTTTGAGTCCACGGGGAAAATGAAACACGAAAAGTTCCCAAGTGCACTTTCGTGTAATAATCACATCATCAGGGGAGACACAACAGAGAAATATAACAGTCAGTTGATATACATCGAAGAGACTATAATGAAAATCTTAATCAGGAATTCACCAGAAAATTCTCTTGGTTGCATCTATAAAGTTCCTTGTGGAAACTGTGATAAATTCTATGTTGGTCAGACTGGTAAGGATCTTTCTGTTAGACTTAGGCGACATAAATATAGTATAAGAACGGGACAAGAATCAAATGCCTTGTTTGATCATGTTAAAAACCATGATCATTGTATTGACTGGAGTAACGCCATCTCAATTGTTAACTCTAACTCTATTACCAAGAGAAATATCATTGATTCTTCTATTATTAAATACACAAAGAATTACAATCTTGATATTAGTGATGGTCTATACAAATTAGATAACTTTATTGTTGATAAGATTTGTAAAATGATAAGTTTATGAACGCTCGTTGTATGTTTTAGACAATCACATATTTTACCAAATGGCGTCCTAGCTTCGTCTCTTCGATGTATATCAACTGACTATAACTGTTATATTTCTCTGTTGTGTCTCCCCTGATGATGCGATTATTACACGAAAGTGCACTTGGGAACTTTCCGTGTTTCATTTTCCCCGTGGACTCAAAGGAATATATATATATATATATGTATATATATATATATATATATATATATATATATATATATATATATATATATATATCCTCCCTGGGGATAGGGGGAAAAAGAATACTTCCCACGTATTCCCTGCGTGTCGTAGAAGGCGACTAAAAGGGAAGGGATCGGGGGGCTGGAAATCCTCCCCTCTCTTTTTTTTTTTTAAATTTTCCAAAAGAAGGAACAGAGAGGGGGGGCCAGGTGAGGATATTCCTCCAAAGGCACAGTCCTCTGTTCTTAACGCTACCTCGCTAATGCGGGAAATGGCGAATAGTATGAAAGATATATACATATATATATATATATATATATATATATATATATATATATATATATATATATATATATATATATATATATATATTTATTTATTTATTTTTTTTATTATACTTTGTCGCTGTCTCCCGCGTTTGCGAGGTAGCGCAAGGAAACAGACGAAAGAAATGGCCCCACCCCCCCCCCCCCATACACATGTATATATATACGTCCACACACGCAAATATACATACCTACACAGCTTTCCATGGTTTACCCCAGACGCTTCACATGCCTTGATTCAATCCACTGACAGCACGTCAACCCCGGTATACCACATCGCTCCAATTCACTCTATTCCTTGCCCTCCTTTCACCCTCCTGCATGTTCAGGCCCCGATCACACAAAATCTTTTTCACTCCATCTTTCCACCTCCAATTTGGTCTCCCTCTTCTCCTCGTTCCCTCCACCTCCGACACATATATCCTCTTGGTCAATCTTTCCTCACTCATCTCTCCATGTGCCCAAACCACTTCAAAACACCCTCTTCTGCTCTCTCAACCACGCTCTTTTTATTTCCACACATCTCTCTTACCCTTACGTTACTCACTCGATCAAACCACCTCACACCACACATTGTCCTCAAACATCTCATTTCCAGCACATCCATCCTCCTGCGCACAACTCTATCCATAGCCCACGCCTCGCAACCATACAACATTGTTGGAACCACTATTCCTTCAAACATACCCATTTTTGCTTTCCGAGATAATGTTCTCGACTTCCACACATTCTTCAAGGCTCCCAGAATTTTCGCCCCCTCCCCCACCCTATGATCCACTTCCGCTTCCATGGTTCCATCCGCTGACAGATCCACTCCCAGATATCTAAAACACTTCACTTCCTCCAGTTTTTCTCCATTCAAACTCACCTCCCAATTGACTTGACCCTCAACCCTACTGTACCTAATAACCTTGCTCTTATTCACATTTACTCTTAACTTTCTTCTTCCACACACTTTACCAAACTCAGTCACCAGCTTCTGCAGTTTCTCACATGAATCAGCCACCAGCGCTGTATCATCAGCGAACAACAACTGACTCACTTCCCAAGCTCTCTCATCCCCAACAGACTTCATACTTGCCCCTCTTTCCAGAACTCTTGCATTTACCTCCCTAACAACCCCATCCATAAACAAATTAAACAACCATGGAGACATCACACACCCCTGCCCGCAAACCTACATTCACTGAGAACCAATCACTTTCCTCTCTTCCTACACGTACACATGCCTTACATCCTCGATAAAAACTTTTCACTGCTTCTAACAACTTGCCTCCCACACCATATATTCTTAATACCTTCCACAGAGCATCTCTATCAACTCTATCATATACCTTCTCCAGATCCATAAATGCTACATACAAATCCATTTGCTTTTCTAAGTATTTCTCACATACATTCTTCAAAGCAAACACCTGATCCACACATCCTCTACCACTTCTGAAACCACACTGCTCTTCCTCAATCTGATGCTCTGTACATGCCTTCACCCTCTCAATCAATACCCTCCCATATAATTTATCAGGAATACTCAACAAACTTATACCTCTGTAATTTGAGCACTCACTCTTATCCCCTTTGCCTTTGTACAATGGCACTATGCACGCATTCCGCCAATCCTCAGGCACCTCACCATGAGTCATACATACATTAAATAACCTTACCAACCAGTCAACAATACAGTCACTCCCTTTTTTAATAAATTCCACTGCAATACCATCCAAACCTGCTGCCTTGCCGGCTTTCATCTTCCGCAAAGCTTTCACTACCTCTTCTCTGTTTACCAAATCATTTTCCTTAACCCTCTCACTTTGCACACCACCTCGACCAAAACACCCTATATCTGCCACTCTATCATCAAACACATTCAACAAACCTTCAAAATACTCACTCCATCTCCTTCTCACATCACCACTACTTGTTATCACCTCCCCATTTGCGCCCTTCACTGAAGTTCCCATTTGCTCCCTTGTCTTACGCACTTTATTTACCTCCTTCCAGAACATCTTTTTATTCTCCCTAAAATTTAATGATACTCTCTCACCCCAACTCTCATTTGCCCTTTTTTTCACCTCTTGCACCTTTCTCTTGACCTCCTGTCTCTTTCTTTTATACATCTCCCACTCAATTGCATTTTTTCCCTGCAAAAATCGTCCAAATGCCTCTCTCTTCTCTTTCACTAATACTCTTACTTCTTCATCCCACCACTCACTACCCTTTCTAATCAACCCACCTCCCACTCTTCTCATGCCACAAGCATCTTTTGCGCAATCCATCACTGATTCCCTAAATACATCCCATTCCTCCCCCACTCCCCTTACTTCCATTGTTCTCACCTTTTTCCATTCTGTACTCAGTCTCTCCTGGTACTTCCTCACACAAGTCTCCTTCCCAAGCTCACTTACTCTCACCACCCTCTTCACCCCAACATTCACTCTTCTTTTCTGAAAACCCATACAAATCTTCACCTTAGCCTCCACAAGATAATGATCAGACATCCCTCCAATTGCACCTCTCAGCACATTAACATCCAAAAGTCTCTCTTTCGCACGCCTGTCAATTAACACGTAATCCAATAACGCTCTCTGGCCATCTCTCCTACTTACATACATATACTTATGTATATCTCGCTTTTTAAACCAGGTATTCCCAATCATCAGTCCTTTTTCAGCACATAAATCTACAAGCTCTTCACCATTTCCATTTACAACACTGAACACCCCATGTATACCAATTATTCCCTCAACTGCCACATTACTCACCTTTGCATTCAAATCACCCATCACTATAACCCGGTCTCGTGCATCAAAACCACTAACACACTCATTCAGCTGCTCCCAAAACACTTGCCTCTCTTGATCTTTCTTCTCATGCCCAGGTGCATATGCACCAATAATCACCCACCTCTCTCCATCAACTTTCAGTTTTACCCATATTAATCGAGAATTTACTTTCTTACACTCTATCACATACTCCCACAACTCCTGTTTCAAGAGTATTGCTACTCCTTCCCTTGCTCTTGTCCTCTCACTAACCCCTGACTTTACTCCCCAGACATTCCCAAACCACTCTTCCCCTTTACCCTTGAGCTTCGTTTCACTCAGAGCCAAAACATCCAGGTTCCTTTCCTCAAACATACTACCTATCTCTCCTTTTTTCACATCTTGGTTACATCCACACACATTTAGGCACCCCACTCTGAGCCTTCGAGGAGGATGAGCACTCCCCGCGTGACTCCTTCTTCTGTTTCCCATTTTAGAAAGTTAATACAAGGAGGGGAGGATTTCTGGCCCCCCGCTCCCGTCCCCTCTAGTCGCTTTCTACGACACGCGAGGAATACGTGGGAAGTATTCTTTCACCCCTATCCCCAGGAATAATATACATATATATATATACATATACACATACACACACATACACATACATACGCACATATACACACACACACACATACATATATATACATATGAAAAATGTAAGAAACAATTTAGAAAACTGAAACTTCTAGCTTGAAATGAAAAAAAAAAAAAAAATGAATGTCACATAATGGTTCAACCTCTGGCTATGGAAAAAAGGAAATGTAATATTTATTTACACAAACGTCAATAGCAGTTCTCATCAATTTAACCACTGTATCAATAAGCTTCAATGTCTAAGCTACATTTTTCTCCAATTTCACTATTTTCCTTCACATTTTCAATTTTATCTGAAGGTTCTACTTCAAGAGTGGTTGTTTTCCAGTAAGGGTCTTCACATCTTGGTTACATCCACACACATTTAGGCACCCCACTCTGAGCCTTCGAGGAGGATGCCTGATGGGGTGGTACAAGGAGTGACGCTCGAAAGCTCCTGTAGTGCTGGCTCACGGCGCCGTCATCAACTGCCCAGCGAACGGAGCTTGCCACTTCCATGGTGCAGACCTGTTTATCTCTGTGATCTATTTCCCTCCGCCTTCACGAGTGGTTCTCTACCGTTGCTTCGACCCACCGTCGCTGTCTCGGCTTCGGCTACGAAGAATTACTGACTCAGATTCTGTTTGCAATCGATGCTTTGAATACGAATTTTCTCTGTGACCTGGCTTGTCGGCAGAGGCTGCGTGTGGGCGACCTGAGAGGCGTGCAGGGCTCTGGATTCCGTGCTGGACGAAGGGTCAAGGTGCTGACGCATGGCTATCAGGTCTGGGCCAGCAGAAACTTGTTTAGTTTCACTCTACGGTAGGGGATGGTTACAGGATAAGTTCTTTTGTTTCTGGCTCTTTTCCCCAAAAGGTGGAATGCTTCTAATGGAGACCAAATTCCCAAGGGAACCGCCAGTGTTGGGGCACGGCTTGGCAATATGAATGCCAATAATGCCAGGTGCATTTTTTGCAGTGGATGCCATGACTCAGCTTTTTGCAATCAGTATCTTAATTGTGGAGGGACTCACAATGCTTGATTGCACCTCAGTTTAACCATCAACAACAGTCTCGCCTGAAAACTTGGTTGAATATTGTGGCCACAGCAGCATATCTCCAAGTGCTGAGACAGACTTCAACTGCATAACCGGTGTTCCGGTTATATATATATATATACAGCACTGGTGGCTGATTCATGTGAGAAACTGCAGAAGCTGGTGACTCAGTATGGTAAAGTGTGTGAAAGAAGAAAGTTAAGAGTAAATGTAAATAAGAGCAAGGTTATTAGGTACAGTAGGGTTGAGCATCAAGTTAATTGGGAAGTAAGTTTGGATGGAGAAAAACTGGAAGAAGGAGGTGTTTTAGATATCTGGGAGTGGATCTAGCAGCGGATGGAACCATGGAAGCGGATGTGAATCATAGGGTGGGGGAGGGGGCGAAAATCCTGGGAGCCTTGAAAAATGTTTGGAAGTCGAGAACATTATCTCGGAAAGCAAAAATAGGTATGTTTGAAGGAATAGTGGTTCCAGCAATGTTGTATGGTTGCGAGGCGTGGGCTATGGATAGAGTTGTGCGCAGGAGGGTGGATATGCTGGAAATGAGATGTTTGAGGACAATGTGTGGTGTGAGGTGGTTTGATCGAGTAAGTAATGTAAGGGTAAGAGAGATGTGTGGAACTAAAAAGAGCGTGGTTGAGAGAGCAGAAGAGGGTGTCTTGAAATGGTTTGGGCACATGGAGAGAATGAGTGAGGAAAGATTGACCAAGAGGATATATGTGTCGGAGGTGGAGGGAACGAGAAGTGGGAGACCAAACTGGAGGTGGAAAGATGGAGGAAAAAGATTTTGAGTGATCGGGGCCTGAACATGCAGGAGGGTGAAAGGCAGGCAAGGAATAGAGTGAATTGGATCGATGTGGTATACCGGGGTTGACGTGTTCAGTGGATTGAATCAGGGCATGTAAAGCGTCTGGGATGAACCATGGAAAGTTGTGTGGGGTCTAGATGTGGAAAGGGAGCTGTGGTTTCGGGCATTATTGCATAACAGCTAGAGACTGAGTGTGAACGAATGGGCCTTTGTTGTCTTTTTCTAGCGCTACCTCGCACACATGAGGGGGGAGGGGGATGGTATTCCATGTGTGGCGAGGTGGCGATGAGAATGAATAAAGGCAGACAATGTGAATTGTGTGCATAGGTATATATGCATGTGTCTGTGTGTGTATATATATGTGTACATTGAGATGTATAGTTATGTATATTTGCGTGTGTGGAAGTGTATGTATATACATGTGTATGGGGGTGGGTTGGGCCATTTCTTTCGTCTGTTTCCTTGCGCTACGTCGCAAACGCGGGAGACAGCGACAAAGCAAAATAAATAATAAATAAATAATATATATATATATATATATATATATATATATATATATATATATATATATATATGTATATATATATTACTATTATTTTGCTTTGTCGCTGTCTCCCGCGTTGGCGAGGTAGCGCAAGGAAACACAAAAGAAATGGCCCAACCCACCCACATACACATGTATATACATACACGTCCATACACGCAAATATACATACCTATACATCTCAATGTACACATATATATACACACACAGACATATACATATATACACATGTACATAATTCATACTGTCTGCCTTTATTTATTCCATCGCCACCTCACCACACATGGAATAACATTCCCCTCCCCTCTCATGTGTGCGAGGTAGCGCTAGGAAAAGACAACAAAGGCCCCATTCGTTCACACTCAGTCTCTACCTGTCATGTAATAATGCCCAAAACCACAGCTCCCTTTCCACATCCAGGCCCCAGACAACTTTCCATGGTTTACCCCAGACGCTTCACATGCCCTGATTCAATCAATTGACAGCACGTCGACCCCGGTATACCACATCGATCCAATTCACTCTATTCCTTGAACGCCTTTCACCCTCCTGCATGTTCAGGCCATGATCACTCAGAATCTTTTTCACTCAATCTTTCCACCTTCAATTTCGGTCTCCCACTTCTCCTCGTTCCCTCCACCTCCGACACATATATCCTCTTGGTCAATCTTTCCTCACTCATTCTCTCCATGTGACCAAACCATTTCAAAACACCCTCTTCTGCTCTCTCAACCACGCTCCTTTTATTTCCACACATGTCTCTTACCCTTACATTACTTACTCGATCAAACCACCTCACACCACATATTGTACTCAAACATCTCATTTCCAGCACATCCACCCTTATGCGCACAACTCTATCCATAGCCCACGCCTCGCAACCATACAACATTGTTGGAACCACTATTCCTTCAAACATACCCGATTTTGCTCTCCGAGATAATGTTCTCGACTTGTAAAAACATTCTTCAAGGCTCCCAGAATTTTCGCCCCCTCCCCCACCCTCTAAACACTTTACTTCCTCCAGTTTTTCTCCATTCAAACTTACCTCCCAATCTACTTGACCCTCAACCCTACTCTATCTAATAACCTTGCTCTTATTCACATTTACTCTTAACTTTCTTCTTTCAAACACTTTAGCAAACTCAGTCACCAGCTTCTGCAGTTTCTCACATGAATCAGCCACCAGCGCTATATCATCAGCGAACAACAGCTGACTCACTTCCCAAGATCTCTCATCCACAACAGACTGCATACTTGCCCCTCTTTCCAAAACTCTTGCATTCACCTCCCTAACAACCCCATCCATAAACAAATTAAAGAACCATGGAGACATCACACACCCCTGCCGCAAAACTACATTCACTGAGAACCAATCACTTTCCTTTCTCCCTTCATGTACACATGCCTTATATATATATATATATATATATATATATATATATATATATATATATATATATATATATATATTTGTTTTTTTTATACTTTGTCGCTGTCTCCCGCGTTTGCGAGGTAGCGCAAGGAAACAGACGAAAGAAATGGCCCAACCCCCCCCATACACATGTATATACAAACGTCCACACACGCAAATATACATACCTACACAGCTTTCCATGCCTTACCCCAGACGCTTCACATGCCTTGATTCAATCCACTGACAGCACGTCAACCCCGGTATACCACGTCGCTCCAATTCACTCTATTGCTTGCCCTCCTTTCACCCTCCTGCATGTTCAGGCCCCGATCACACAAAATCTTTTTCACTCCATCTTTCCACCTCCAATTTGGTCTCCCTCTTCTCCTTGTTCCCTCCACCTCCGACACATATATCCTCTTGGTCAATCTTTCCTCACTCATCCTCTCCATGTGCCCAAACCACTTCAAAACACCCTCTTCTGCTCTCTCAACCACGCTCTTTTTATTTCCACACATCTCTCTTACCCTTACGTTACTCACTCGATCAAACCACCTCACACCACACATTGTCCTCAAACATCTCATCTCCAGCACATCCATCCTCCTGCGCACAACTCTATCCATAGCCCACGCCTCGCAACCATACAACATTGTTGGAACCACTATTCCTTCAAATATACCCATTTTTGCTTTCCGAGATAATGTTCTCGACTTCCACACATTCTTCAAGGCCCCCAGAATTTTCGCCCCCTCCCCCACCCTATGATCCACTTCCGCTTCCATGGTTCCATCCGCTGCCAGATCCACTCCAAGATATCTAAAACACTTCACTTCCTCCAGTTTTTCTCCATTCAAACTCACCTCCCAATTGACTTGACCCTCAACCCTACTGTACCTAATAACCTTGCTCTTATTCACATTTACTCTTAACTTTCTTCTTCCACACACTTTACCAAACTCAGTCACCAGCTTCTGCAGTTTCTCACATGAATCAGCCACCAGCGCTGTATCATCAGCGAACAACAACTGACTCACTTCCCAAGCTCTCTCATCCCCAACAGACTTCATACTTGCCCCTCTTTCCAAAACTCTTGCATTTACCTCCCTAACAACCCCATCCATAAACAAATTAAACAACCATGGAGACATCACACACGCCTGCCGCAAACCTACATTCACTGAGAACCAATCACTTTCCTCTCTTCCTACACGTACACATGCCTTACATCCTCGATAAAAACTTTTCACTGCTTCTAACAACTTTCCACCTACACCATATATTCTTAATACCTTCCACAGAGCATCTCTATCAACTCTATCATATGCCTTCTCCAGATCCATAAATGCTACATACAAATCCATTTGCTTTTCTAAGTATTTCTCACATACATTCTTCAAAGCAAACACCTGATCCACACATCCTCTACCACTTCTGAAACCACACTGCTCTTCCCCAATCTGATGCTCTGTACATGCCTTCACCCTCTCAATCAATACCCTCCCATATAATATGATAGAGTGGCAGATATAGGGTGTTTTGGTCGAGGTGGTGTGCAAAGTGAGAGGGTTAGGGAAAATGATTTGGTAAACAGAGAAGAGGTAGTGAAAGCTTTGCGGAAGATGAAAGCCGGCAAGGCAACAGGTTTGGATGGTATTGCAGTGGAATTTATAAAAAAAGGGGGTGACTGTATTGTTGACTGGTTGGTAAGGTAATTTAATGTATGTATGACTCATGGTGAGGTGCCTGATTATTGGCGGAATGCGTGCATAGTGCCATTGTACAAAGGCAAAGGGGATAAGAGTGAGTGCTCAAATTACAGAGGTATAAGTTTGTTGAGTATTCCTGGTATATATATATATATATATATATATATATATATATATATATATATATATATATATATATATATCCCTGGGGATAGGGGATTAAGAATACTTCCCACGTATTCCCTGCGTGTCGTAGAAGGCGACTAAAAGGGGAGGGAGCGGGGGGCTGGAAATCCTCCCCTCTCGTTTTTTTTTGCTTTTTTTTTTCCAAAAGAAGGAACAGAGGGGGCCAGGTGGGGATATTCCAAAAAAGGCCCAGTCCACTGTTCTTAACGCTACCTCGCTAACGCGGGAAATGGCAAATAGTTTAAAAGAAAAAAGATATATATATATATATATATATATATATATATATATATATATATATATATATATATATACATGTGCTGGAAATGAGTTCTTTGAGGACAATGTGTGGTGTGAGGTGGTTTGATCGAGTAAGTAACGTAAGGGTAAGAGAAATGAGTGGAAATAAAAAGAGCCTGGTTGAGAGAGCAGAAGAGGGTGTTTTGAAATGGTTTGGGCACATGGAGAGAATGAGTGAGGAAAGATTGACCAAGAGGATATATGTGTCGGAGGTGGAGGGAACGAGGAGAAGTACGAGACCAAATTGGAGGTGGAAAGATGGAGTGAAAAAGATTTTGTGTGATCGGGGCCTGAACATGCAGGAGGGTGAAAGGAGGGCAAGCAATAGAGTGAATTGGATCGATGTGGTATACCGGGGTTGACGTGCTGTCAGTGGATTGAATCAGGGCATGTGAAGCGTCTGGGGTGAACCATGGAAAGCTGTGTAGGTATGTACATTTGCGTGTGTGGACGTGTGTGTCTATACATTGTGTATGGGGGTGGGTTGTGCCATTTCTTTCGTCTGTTTCCTTGCGCTACCTCGCAAACGCGGGAGACAGCGACAAAGCAGAAAAAAAAAAAAAAAAAATATATATATATATATATATATATATATATATATATGTATATATATATATATATATATATATATATATATATATATATATATATATATATATATATACATACATATATGGTGTGCAAAGTGAAAGGGTTAGGGAAAATGACTTGGTAAACAGAGAAGAAGTAGTTAAAGCTTTGCGGAAGATGAAAGCCGGCAAGGCAGCAGGTTTGGATGGTATTGCAGTGGAATCTATTAAAAAAGGGGGTGACTGTATTGTTGACTGGTTGGTAAGGTTATTTAATGTATGTATGACTCATGGTGAGGTGCCTTAGGATTGGTGGAATGCGTGCATAGTGCCATTGTACAAAGGCAAAGGGGATAAGAGTGAGTGCTCAAATTACAGAGGTATAAGTTTGTTGAGTATTCCTGATAAATTATATGGGAGGGTATTGATTAAGAGGGTGAAGGCAAGTACAGAGCATCAGATTGGGGAAGAGCAGTGTGGTTTCAGAAGTGGTAGAGGATGTCTGGATCAGGTGTTTGCTCTGAAGAATGTATGTGAGAAATACTTAGAAAAGCAATTGGATTTGTATGTAGCATTTATGGATCTGGAGAAGGCATATGATAAAGTTGATAGAGATGCTCTGTGGAAGGTATTAAGAATATATGGTGTGGGAGGCAAGTTGTTAGAAGCAGTAAAAAGCTTTTATCGAGGATGTAAGGAATGTGTACGTGTAGGAAGAGAGGAAAGTGATTGGTTCTCAGTGAATGTAGGTTTGCGGCAGGGGTGTGTGATGTCTCCATGGTTGTTTAATTTGTTTATGGATGGGGTTGTTAGGGAGGTGAATGCAAGAGTTTTGGAAAGAGAGGCAAGTATGAAGTCTGTTGTGGATGAGAGAGCTTGGGAAGTGAGTCAGTTGTTGTTCGCTGATGATACAGTGCTGGTGGCTGATTCATGTGAGAAACTGCAGAAGCTGGTGACTGAGTTTGGTAAAGTGTGTGAGAGAAGACAGTTAAGAGTAAATGTGAATAAGAGCAAGGTTATTAGGTACAGTAGGGTTGAGGGTCAAGTCAATTGTGAGGTAAGTTTGAATAGTGAAAAACTGGAAGAAGTAAAGTGTTTTAGATATCTGGGAGTGGATCTGGCAGCGGATGGAACCATGGAAGCGGAAGTGAATCATAGGGTGGGGGAGGGGGCGAAAATCCTGGGAGCCTTGAAAAATGTTTGGAAGTTGAGAGCATTATCTTGGAAAGCAAAAATGGGTATGTTTGAAGGAATAGTGGTTCCAACAATGTTGTATGGTTGCGAGGCGTGGGCTATGGATAGAGATGTGCGCAGGAGGGTGGATGTGCTGGAAATGAGATGTTTGAGGACAATGTGTGGTGTGAGGTGGTTTGATCGTGTAAGTAATGTAAGGGTAAGAGAGATGTGTGGAAATAAAAAGAGCGTGGTTGAGAGAGCAGAAGAGGGTGTTTTGAAATGGTTTGGGCACATGGAGAGAATGAGTGAGGAAAGATTGTCCAAGAGGATACATGTGTCGGAGGTGGAGGGAACGAGGAGAAGTGGGAGACCAAATTGGAGGTGGAAAGATGGAGCGAAAAAGATTTTGAGTGATCGGGGCCTGAACATGCAGGAGGGTGAAAGGCGTTCAAGGAATAGAGTGAATTGGATCGGTGTGGTATACCGGGGTTGACGTGCTGTCAGTGGATTGAATCAGGGCATGTGAAGCGTCTGGGGTAAACCATGGAAAGTTGTGTGGGACCTGGATGTGGATAGGGAGCTGTGGTTTCGGGCATAATTGCATGACAGCTAGGGACTGAGTGTGAACGAATGTGGCCTTTGTTGCCTTTTCCTAGCGCTACCTCGCACACATGAGGGGGGAGGGGGATAGTATTCCATGTGTGGCGAGGTTGCGATGGGAATGAATAAAGGCAGACAGTGTGAATTGTGTGCATGGGTATATATGTATGTGTCTGTGTGTGTATATATATGTGTACATTGAGATGTATAGGTATGTATATTTGCGTGTGTGGACGTGTATGTATATACATGTGTATGGGGGTGGGTTGGGCCATTTCTTTCGTCTGTTTCCTTGCGCTACCTCGCAAACGCGGGAGACAGCGACAAAGCAAAATAAATAGATAAATAAATAGTATATATATATATATATATATATATATATATATATATATATATATATATATATATATATATATATATATATATATATATATATCTGGTGGTAATTCTATTTCAATGTATATCACGTGTCGACATAGGACAGCCCTAGGTATTCCTCAGGAGCAGTGGTAATGCATAGGATTTGATAGTTCATAACAGAACGTAGTGCTTGGGCAAAAGAAATAGCTATGTCCTTGTGTCTGTATACAAAGATGGAGAGGTTTCGAAACTGTCAACGATTTCCTTCACATACAGGTGTCTTGCAGGAGAGATATTAGTTGAATGGCCAATAGTTGGAACCACATGCTGAATGCTTGTTATGGGTATGATAGGTTGGCCTCGGACATGGAAGGAGAGTACTCAAACTTTTTCAGATGAGATAAGAAGACCAGGAATGAAGTGTGGAACGACGAAAGTAGTTCTTGTAGTCAACTGGAACTAGCTGCCTGATAACATATATTTCTCCTGTAACTAACTGCTCTCTCCCCTGGATGAATGTCCTGAGGTTGTGTGAGTTGTGTATCATGATACTGAAAAGGAAATGTTGCAACAGTTCCCTGTGTGCAGTCCCAACGTGGAATGAGGATCAGGAGCTTTGTGCACCACTGAAGTAAACTTTATCGTGTCTATCGTAGAGGTAACTGTGGGTCCCCCCAAAAAATGCAAGCGTCTTATGTATATTATTTCTCTTTACCGATGTCACAGATACTTCTAGTGTCGGTAAAGGCAGGTCAAAATTTTGAAAGGTACGTTGAGTACAATTGTGCTATGCAAAGGCTTTTTTTTTACCAGATAAGAATCCATTGATATCATCGGAGGCGACTGCTGATGGGATGTAGTAACTGGCTGAATAAGGTTCCTTCCACTACCTTGCAAAGTAAGATGTATGAAAAATGGGCCTGTATTTTGTCGATTTGGGCTAGGAATTCGTCGATTAGATAGTGAGCTTTGACACGATAAACCTTGTAGGCTTCGAGAAGTCTCAGCAGCTGACCATTGGCTGAAGTAACCATTGCTGTGGTTGGCTGTTCTTCTTTTAGGAACATAGTCAATGTAACTCTTGTCGAAGGTTTCGGCAGTAGTACCCACGTAGATGTACAGTAACTCCATTCTCCATGTGCCAGGGTTTGCTATGATCCATCTGTTGGCGCAAGGTGCATATGTTGACATATATATCGTCGGTATGTTGCAGCAGAGACTCTTGTGTGGTGATGCCTGATGTGCTAAGTAAGAGTGCTCTGCTACAACGGTCAAATGACCTGAGGAAGGAGAGGCCATCAGCTGACTCCGGAAGGTGGTGTTAATGAGGCCACCTGTGATAACATGTTCCAGTGTCCCGCTTTTCTATTGAATAAGCCCATGTGGGTGCGCAGACATCCAGAGAGTAGGACTCCACAATACTGTGAAGCTGGAAATCACTGGTGTTTAGTCAAGTAGGAATGCCCAGCCTGGAGCGCCTAGCACTAAGTCTTCAAGTACACAACGATCATATCTACAGGGAGTAGAAATTGGTTAGACACAAGAAATCAGGATTTTGCATATACGTTGCAGTAGGTAGGGCCTCCGAGCTGGAGGGAAGAATATTACTTGTGTTGTATGCTGTCCTCTCTGCGTCCTGACTATGCGATACGGGATGGTTGGACTGGCTTTTGATGAGAGACCAGTCGTCTCCGGTATACAGTAAGCTATTTTCCAAGATATATAAGGTGAAATGAGCGAATTTTGGTGTCAGTTGACGAATTGCCAGAATATGAAAGCTTTGCGAATATATCTCACGAGGAGTGAATACAGAATCAGAGACAGGAGCGCGAGGGCGAAATGAATCAGGTAAATCTGATGGTGAATCTTGGTTCTGTTGTTCTCTAAGAAGCGGCCATTCTAATGAGGTAGAGGATTGCGTATCCAGATGTGAGGGGTATCCAGAGGAAATAACATTGTTACCTGCACCCAAAATAGGATCCTGTTGTTGGTTCGATGCCATATAACTCCTGTGTTCCTAGGCGATTGAGTTTAACTGATCACGTTACCCTTTCTTGAGTAGGTTTGTATCTTTTCTGGATGCCTTTGCCTTTAGTGAGGCTTGTTCATTGCTAGAACGTTCCTTCCTACTGTCAGGATCAAAGTCTAAGATGAGTTAAGCAAACACTTAAACACTTGCTGCTAGGATCCTGGAATGGTAACACTGGTGCTGGTATTACTGGCACTGGAATGTCACTCTGATAGTGGTAACACTGTTTGGCACATTACATCCTTAACATTGTCTTACATTAGTGAAAAACTTAAAATGTACTGAGCAATATCTTTTTAGATTACTGAGGTTTCAACGCAAAGGCTTAAAATTACTGATGAATAAGTATCATCAGCATAACTGTAACATTTTCACTCTCAACAGTGGGGGTGAGTTAAGAAACCTACAGTCCTTAAGCTACAGCTGGTACTACGCCTTTGGTCTTCACTTCTGTGAGGCTCATGCTTCTCAGCCCCGTCGTGCCAGCACCCAGGTCTTCGTCATGTTCCTGTGGCTGTACACCTTGACACTGACCATTGTCTACTCCGCTAATCTGAAATCTTTCCTGATGGTTAGGAAAGAACCAGCCAGGATGGAGACCTTGAAGGAACTATACGAGTCTGGCTTTGAAGTAGCAGCAGTAGGAAAGCTACTCAAATATGGATTAGTCTTGTCAAGTGACCCTTACCTACAGGTTAGTAAAGAATACATCTTCAACCACGTCCAAAAACAAAAACTCTGAAAATATTACACGTTATCCTTACTCATACCTAAAACACTGTCCTTGGGATCAGCAGTCCCAATGCTTTTCTGGGCTCGTTTGATCTACGGGGTTGTCGTATATGTATGACCACGTGGGTTCCTCTACCTTCTGTTATGGTTCAGACATCGCCGAGGGCGGGTGTGATATTCTGTGCTCCTATTACTTCTATGTGTATTTATAGTGTTTGGGTTCGATCTATCTACTGATAGTGATAGTGTCGGGATGAATAACCTCGAAATAACAAATGACCAACAGATCGTCTTACTGGTGGGAAGTTCTCCATCTGTCACCAGGAAGCCGGTGGTCTACAGAATGGAAACCTCTAATTATTAAGTCTTCATAACGAATATTTATGAGATAGATTAAGATAGATATCATTTTAATATCAATTTTTATTCCATTGTGTTGTTCTATAATGTTATCTTCTATTTACTTAAGTTTTGTTTATATTTCTTGATATTTTATAGTGAACCTTAACATTAATAAACATACTTTTGTGTTTGCATCAAATCACAGTTAGAACTGTTGTTTTCCTACCGTTGGACCCATGGGTAATAAGATTGTTTAAAACACGTGAAGATAGTATACTAGTGTTGACTTTTGCACACATTGAACAATTCTAAATGGGAAGAAGATTACTGTGTGTTAACTTGTGCAAATTATGACGTGTATGTCATATGGTGCATGACTGGTTGGTAAGGATATTCAGTGTATGTTTGAATCATGGTGAAGTGAATGAGGATTGGGGAAATGCGTATATAGTGCCACTGTACGAAGGCAAAGGGAATAAAAGAGAGTGTTCAAATACAGAAGAATAAGTTTGTTGAGTATTCCTGGGAAATCTAATGGAGGATATTGATTGAGAGGTGAAGGCATGTACAGATCGTCAGATTTCGGAAGAGCAGTGTTGTTTCAGAGGTGGTGGAGGATGTGTGAATCAGGTGTTTGCTTTGAAGAAGGTGTTTGGGAAATACTTAGAAAAACAGATGGATATATATGTAGCATTTATGGGTCTGGAGAAGGCATAAGATAGGGTTGATAGATATGCTTTGTGGAAGGTCTTAAGAGTGCATTGTATTGGAGGTAAGTTGCTATAATCTGTGAAAAGTTTTTACCAAGGATATAAGGCATGTGTACGGGTAGAAAGAGAGGAGAGTGATTGGTTCCCAGTGAATGTTGGTCTGAAGCAGGGGTGTTGATGTCCGGATGGTTGTTTAATTTGTTTACGGATGAGGTGGTTAGGGAGGTGAATGCAAGAGTTTTGGAGACAGGGGCGAGTATGTAGTCGGTTGGGGATTGACAGAGCCTAGAAAGTGAGTCAGTTGTTGTTCGCCGATTATACAGCTCCAGTGGCTAACTCGAGTGAGAAACTCTAGATATGATGAGTTTACCAAACTCAGTCACCAGCTTCTGCAGTTTCTCACGCAAATCTACAACCAGCTCTGTATCATTAGCGAACAACAAATTACTCATTTCCCATGCCTTCTCATCCAGAACAGACTGCATACTTGCCTCTCTCTCCAAAACACTTGGAGACAGCGACAAAGCAAAAAAAAAAAAAAATCTTTTCTATTATACTTTGTCGCTGTCTCCCGCGTTAGCGAGGTAGCGCAAGGAAACAGACGAAAGAATGGCCCAACCCACCCAAGTACACATGTATATACATACACGTCCACACACGCACATATACATACCCATACATCTCAACGTATATATATATATATATATATATATATATATATATATATATATATATATATGCTCTGTACATGCCTTCACCCTCTCAATCAATACCCTCCCATATAATTTACCAGGAATACTCAACAAACTTATACCTCTGTAATTTGAGCACTCACTCTTATCCCCTTTGTCTTTGTACAGTGGCACTATGCACGCATTCCGCCAATCCTCAGGCACCTCACCATGAGTCATACATACATTAAATAACCTTACCAACCAGTCAACAATAAATCACCCCCTTTTTTAATAGATTCCACTGCAATACCATCCAAACCTGCTGCCTTGCCGGCTTTCATCTTCCGCAAAGCTTTTCCTACCACTTCTCTGTTTACCAAATCATTTTCCCTAACCCTCTCACTTTGCACACCACCTCGACCAAAACACCCTATATCTGCCACTCTATCATCAAACACATTCAACAAACCTTCAAAATTGGGGAAATTCAAGATTGGGGAAGAGCAGTGTGGTTTCAGAAGTGGTAGAGGATGTGTGGATCAGGTGTTTGCTTTGAAGAATGTTTGTGAGAAATACTTAGAAAAGCAAATGGATTTGTATGTAGCATTTATGGATCTGAAGAAGGCATATGATAGAGTTGATAGAGATGCTCTGTGGAAGGTATTATGAGTATTTGGTGTGGGAGGAAAGTTGATACAAGTAGTGAAAAGCTTTTATCAAGGATATAAGATATATGTACTAGAAGAGGAAAGTAATTGGTTCTCAGTAAATGTCTGTTTACGGCATTGATGCTTGATGTCTCCAAGGTTGTTTAATTTGTTTATGGATGGGGTTGTTAGGGAGGTGAATGCAAGAGTTTTGCAGAAAGGGTCAAGTATGCACTCTGTTGTGGATGAGAGGGCTTGGAAAGTGAGTTACGTGTTGTTCGCTGATGATGCAATGGCTGGTGGATGATTCGGGAAAGAAACTGCAGAAGCTGGTGACTGAGTTTGGTAAAGTGTGTTAAAGAAGAAAGCTGAGAGTAAATGTGATTAAGAGCAAGGTTATTAGGTACAATAGGGTTGGAGGACAAGCCAACTGGGAGGTAAGATTTAACGGAGAAGAAATGGAGGAAGTGAAGTGTTTTAGATATATTGGAGTGGATTTGGCAGCAGATGGAACCATGGAATCGCAAATGAGTCACAGGGAAGGGGAGGGGGCGAAAGTTCTGGGAGCGTTAAGAAATGTGTGGAAGGCGAGAACATTATCTCGGAAAGCAAAAATGGGTATGTTTGAAGGAATAGTGGTTCCAACAATGTTATAAGGTTATGAGGCGTGGGCTATAGATACAGTTGTGCGGAGGAGGGTTCATGTGTTCGAAATGAGATGTTTGAGGAAAATATATGGTGTGAGGTGGTTTGATCGAGTATGTAATGAAAGGGTAAGAGAGATGTGTGGTAATAAAATGAGTGTTGTTGAGAGAGAAAAAGAGGGTGTTTTGAAATGGTTTGCTCACATGGAGAGAATTAATGAAAAATGATTGAGAACGAGGATATATTTCTCGGCGATGAAGGGAAAGAGAAGAACTGGGAGACCAAATTAGAGGTGGAAGGATGGAGTGAAAATGATTTTGAGCGATCGGGGCCTGAACATGCCGGGGGTGAAAGGCGTGCAATGAATAGAGTGAATTTGAACGATGTGGTATACCGGGGTCGACGTGCTGTCAATGGATTGAACCAGGGCATATGAAGCGTCTGGGGTAAACCATGGAAAGTTTTGTGGAGCCTGGATGTGGAAAGTGAGCTTCGGTTTCGGTGCATTATACATGACAGCTAGAGACTGAGTGTGAACAAATGCGGCATTTGTTGTCTTTTCCTAGCGCTACGTCGCGCGCCTGCTGGGGGAGGAGGTTATCATTTCATGAGTGGTAGGGTGGCGACAGGAATGAATGAGCGCAGTAAGTATGAATTATGCATACGTGTATATATGCATGTCTGTATATATAAGTGGATGGAGAGAGATGGGTGATTACTGGTGCTTATGCACCTGGGGGGGGCATGAAAAGAAAGATTATGAGAGGCAAGTGTTTTGGGAGCAGATGAGTCAGTGTGTTATAAGCTTTGATGTACGAGACCGGGTTATAGTGATGGGTGATTTGCATGCAAAGGTGAGTAATATGGCAGTTGAGGGAATGATTGGTGTGCATGGGGTGCTCAGTTTTGTAAATGGAAAAGATGAAGAGCTTGTAGATTTGTGTTCTGAAAAAGGATTACTGATTGGTAATACCTGGTTTAAAAAGAGAGATATACATAAGTATAGGTATGTAAGTAGGAGAGATGGCTACAGAGCGATATTTGATTTTGTTTTAATCGATAGTCGTGCGATAAGAGACTTTTGGATGTTAATATGCGGAGAGGTGCAAGTAGAGGGATGTCTGATCATTATATTGTGGAGGCGAATGTGAAGATTTGTAGAGGTTTTCAGAAAAGATGAGAGAATGTTAGGTTGTAGAGAATGGAGAGAGTAAGTGAGCTTGGGAAGGAGACTTGTGTGAGGAAGTACCAGCAGACAGTGAGTGAAGAATGGAAAACGGTGAGAGCAAAGGACGTAAGGGGAGTGGGGGAGGAATGGGATGTATTTAGGTAAGCAGTGGTATCTTGTGCCAAAGATGCTTGTGGCTTAAGAAGCGTGGGAGGTGGGCAGATTAGAAAGGGTAGTGAGTGGTGGAATGAAGAAGCGAAATTGTTAGTGAAAGAGAAGAGAGAGGCATTTGGACAAGTTTTTCAGGGAAATATTGGAAATGACTGGGAGATGTATAAAAGAAAGAGGCAAGAGGTCAAGAGAAGGGTGGAAGAGGTGAAAAACAAGGCAAATGAGAGTTGGGGTGAGAGAGTATCATTAAAGTTTAGGCAGAATAAAAAGACGTTTTTCCATGCAGGTAAATAAAGTGCGTAAGACAAGAGAACAAATGGGAACATCGTTGAAGAGGGCTAATGGGTAGGTGATAACTAATAGTGGTGATGTGAGTAGGAGATGGAATGAGTATTTTAAAGGTTCATTAAATGTTTTACATGATAGAGTGGCAGAACTAGGGTGTTTTGGACGATGTGATGCACTAAGCGAGAGGCTTAGGTAGTAAAAGCTTTGCTGAAGATGAAAACTGACAAGGCAGCGTGTTTGGATGGCATTGCAGTGGAATTTATTAAAAAAGAGGGTGACTGTGTAGTTGACTGGTTGGTAAGTATATTTGATAAATGTATGGCTCATGGTGATGTGCCTCAGATATGGCGGAATGCATGCACAGTGCACTCATAGAAAATCAGATGAATAAAGGTGAGTGCTCAAATGACAGAGATACAAGTTTGTTGAGATTTCCGAGGATATCATATGGGAGGGTATTGATTGACAGAGTGAAGGCATGTACAGAGCATCATGTTGGGGAGGAGCAGTGTGGTTTCAAAAGTGGTAGAGAATGTGTGGCTCAGATGTTTATATATATATATATATATATATATATATATATATATATATATATATATATATATATATATATATGGGCATGACAAGAAAGATCATGAGAGGCAAGTGCTTTGGGAGCAGTTGATGAGTGTGTTAGTGGTTTTGATGCACGAGACCGGGTTATAGTGATGGGTGATTTGAATGCAAAGGTGAGTAATGTTGCAGTTGAGGGAATAATTGATATACATGGGGTGTTCAGTGATGTAAATGGAAATGGTGAAGAGCTTGTAGATTTATGTGCTGAAAAAGGACTGGTGATTGGGAATAACTGGCTTAAAAAAGAGAGATATACATAAGTATACATATGTAAATAGGAGAGATGGCCAGAGAGCATTATTGGATTATGTGTTAATTGATAAGCGCGCGAAAGAGAGACTTTTGGATGTTAATGTGCTCAGAGGTGCAACTGGAGCGATGTCTGATCATTATCTTGTGGAGGCAAAGGTGAAGATTTGTAGATGTTTTCAGAAAAGAAGAGAGAATGTTGGGGTGAAGAGAGTGGTGAGAGTAAGTGAGCTCGGGAAGGAGACTTGTGTGAGGAAATACCAGGAGAGACTGAGTACAGAATGGAAAAAGGTGAGAACAAAGGAGGTAAGGGAGTGGGGGAGGAATGGGGTGCATTTATGGAAGCAGTGATGGTTGCGCAAAAGATGTTTGTGGCATGAGAAGAGTGGGAGGTGGGCAGATTAGAAAGAGTAGCGAGTGGTGGGATGAAGAAGTAAGATTAGTCAAAGAGAGGAGAGAGGCATTTGGACGATTTTTGCAGATGAATAATGCAAATGAGTGGGAGATGTATCAAAGAAAGAGGCAGGAGGTCAAGAGAAAGGTGCAAGAGGTGAAAAAGAGGACAAATGAGACTTGGGGTGAGAGAGTATCATTAAATTTTAGGGAGAATAAAAAGATGTTCTGGAAGGAGGTAAACAAAGTGCGTAAGACAAGAGAACAAAAGGGAACTTCAATGAAGGGGGCTAATGGGGAGGTGATAACAAGTAGTGGTGATATGAGAAGGAGGTGGAGTTGGTATTTTGAAGTTTTGTTGAATGTGTTTGATGATAGAGTTGCAGATATAGGGTGTTTTGGTCGAGGTGGTGTGCAAAGTGACAGGGTTAGGGAAAATGATGTGATAAACAGAGAACAGGTAGTAAAAGCTTTGTGGAAGATGAAAGCCGGCAAGGCAGCAGGTTTGGATGGTATTGCAGTGGAATTTATAAAAAAAGGGGATGACTGTGTTGTTGACTGGTTGGTAAGGTTATTCAATGTATGTATGATTCATGGTGAGGTGCCTGAGGATTGGCGGAATGCGTGCATAGTGCCATTGTACAAAGGCAAAGGGGATAAGAGTGAGTGCTCAAATTACAGAGGTATAAGTTTGTTGAGTATTCCTTGGTAAATTATATGGGAGGGTATTGATTGAGAGGGTGAAGGCATGTACAGAGCATCAGATTGGGGAAGAGCAGTGTGGCTTCAGAAGTGGTAGAGGATGTGTGGATCAGGTTTTTGCTTTCAGGAATGTATGAGAGAAATACTTAGAAAAGCAAATGGATTTGTGTGTAGCATTTATGGATCTGGAGAAGGAATATGATAGAGTTGATAGAGACGCTCTGTTGAAGGTATTAAGACCATATGGTGTGGGAGGCAAGTTGTTAGAAGCAGTGAAAAGTTTCCATCAAGGATGTAAGGCATGTGTACGTGTAGGAAGAGAGGAAAGTGATTGGTTCTCAGTGAATGTAGGTTTGCGGCAGGGGTGTGTGATGTCTCCATGGTTGTTTAATTAGTTTATGGATGGGGTTGTTAGGGAGGTGAATGCAAGAGTTTTGGAAAGAGGGGCAAGTATGCAGTCTGTTGTGGATGAGAGAGCTTGGGAAGTGAGTCAGTTGTTGTTCGCTGATGATACAGCGCTGGTGGCTGATTCTTGTGACAACCTGCAGAGCTGGTGACAGATTGGTAAAGTGTGTGAGAGAAGAAAGTTGAGAGTGAATGTGAATAAGAGCAAGGTTATTAGGTACAGTAGGGTTGAAGGTCAAGTCAATTGGGAGGTAAGTTTGAATGGAGAAAAACTGGAGGATGGAAAGTGTTTTAGATATCTGGGAGTGGATTTGGCAGCGGATGGAACCATGGAAGCGGAAGTGAATCATATGGTGGGGGAGGGGGCGAAAATTCCGCGAGATTTGAAGAATGTGTGGAATTCGAGAACATTATCTCGGAAATCAAAAATGAGTATGTTTGAAGGAATAGTGGTTCCAACAATGTTGTATGGTTGCGAGGCGTGGGCTATGGATAGAGTTGTGCGCAGGAGTGTGGATGTGCTGGAAATGAGATTTTTGAGGACAATATATGGTGTGAGGTGGTTTGATCGAGTATATAATAATGGGGTAAGAGAGATGTGTGGTAATAAAAAGAGTGTGGTTGAGAGAGCAGAAGAGGGTGTTTTGAAATGGTTCGGTCACATGGAGAGAATGAATGAGGAAAGATTGACCAAGAGGATATATGTGTCGGAGGTGGAGGGAACGAGGAGAAGTGGGAGACCAAATTGGAGGTGGAAAGATGGAGTGAAAAAGATTTTGAGTGATCGGGGCCTGAACATGCAGGAGGGTGAAACGCGTGCAAGGAATAGAGTGAATTGGATCGATGTGGTATACCGGGGTCGACGTGCCGTTAATGGATTGAACCAGGGCATGTGAAACGTCTGGGGTAAACCATGGAAAGTTCTGTGGGGCCTGGATGTGGAAAGGGAGCTTTGGTTTCGGTTCATAATTACATGACAGCTAGAGACTGAGTGGGAACGAATGGGGCCTTTGTTGTCGTTTCCTAGCGCTACCTCGCACACATGAGGGGCGAGGGGGCTGTTATTCCATGTGTGGCGAGGTACCAATGGAAATGAATAAAGGCAGACAGTATGAATTATGTACATGTGTATCTATACATATGTCTGTGTGGGTATATATATGTATACATTGAGATGTATAGGTATGTATATATGCGTGTGTGGACGTGTATGTATGTACATGTGTATGTGGGTGGGTTGGGCCATTCTTTCGTTTGTTTCCTTGCGCTACCTCTCTAACGCGGGAGACAGCGACAAAACAAAATAAGTGAATAAATATATATATATATATATATATATATATATATATATATATATATATATATATATATATATATCGAAGAGACGAAGCTAGGACGCCAAATGGCGTCCAAGCTTCGTCTCTTCGATGTATATCAATTTACTGTTATATATCTCTCTTTTCTCTCCCCCTGATGATGTGATTATTACACGAAAGTGCACCATGGAACTTTTCGTGTTTCATTTTCCCCGGGGACTCATAGGAATATCTTGAACACGCGCAAAATTGTGATCCTTTCCAATATATATATATATATATATATATATATATATATATATATATATATATATATATATATATATATATATATTATCCCTGGGGATAGGGGATTAAGAATACTTCCCACGTATTCCCTGCGTGTCGTAGAAGGCGACTAAAAGGGGAGGGAGCGGGGGGCTGGAAATCCTCCCCTCTCGTTTCTTTTTTTTTTTTAATTTTCCAAAAGAAGGAACAGAGGGGGCCAGGTGAGGATATTCCAAAAAAGGCCCAGTCCTCTGTTCTTAACGCTACCTCGTTAACGCGGGAAATGGCGGATAGTTTAAAAAAAAAAAAAAAAAAAATATATATATATATATATATATATATATATATATATATATAATTATATAAGCGAGTGTTTCAGTATATGTCTTGCGTTTGTTTCTCTGTGTAGGTAGGTGTAATTGCCTATAAGTTTAATTCGCAGGGCCTCATCCATTCAACATTCTCTTCTATCATACTGTTTCTCAGATTTCAATGTGTCGTATGGAGAAACGCTGTCCTCGTTCATTTTGTTTCGTTCATTTATCACATTTTTCTTAATATGAATCGTGCTTGATATGTTATGTCTTTTGGTTTTCATATCTTTTTATATCTTTAGATATCTGGGAGTGTATTTAGCGGAAGTGAGTCACTGGGTAGGGGAGGGGGCGAGGGTTCTGGGAGCGGTGAAGAATGTATGGAAGGTGATAACATTATCTCAGAGAGCAAAAATGGGTATGTTTGAAGGAATACTGGTTCCAACAATGTTATATGGTTGCGAGGCATTGGCTATAGATAGGGCTGTGCGGAGGAGGACAGATGTGTTGGAAATGAAATATCTGAGGACAATATGTGGTGTGAGGTGAATTGATCGAGTGAGTAATGAAATGGTAAGAGAGATGTGTGGTAGTAAAAGGAGTGTTGTTGAGAGAGCAGAAGAGGGTGTTTTGAAATGGTTTGATCACATGGAGAGAATGAGTGAGGAAAAATTGACAAAGAGGATATATGTGTCTGAGGTAGAGGGAACGAGAAGTGGGAGACCAAATTGGAGGTGGAAGGATGGAGTGAAAAAGATTTTGAGCGATCGGGGCCTGAACATGCAGGAGGGTGAAAGGCGTGCAAGGAATAGAGAGAATTGGAACGATGTTGTGTACCGGGGTCGACGTGCTGTCAATGGACTGACCCAGGGCATATGAAGCGTTTGGGGTAAAGCATGGAATGTTTTGTTGGGCCTGGATGTGGAAAGGGAGCTGTGGTTTTAGTGCCTTACACTTGACTGCTAGAGAATGAATGTGAACAAATGTGGCCTTTGTTTTCTTTTCCTAGCGCTACCTCGTGCGCGTGCGGGGGGAGAGGGGGGTGCCGTTTCATGTGTGGTAGGGTGGCGACGAGAATGGATGAAGGCAGGAAGTATGAATATGTATATGTGTATATATGTACATGTCTGTGTATGTATATGTATGTATACGCTAAAATGTATAGGTATATATATGTGCGTGTGTGGGCGTTTATGTATATACATGTGTATGTGGGTGGGTTGGGCCATTCTTTTTGTCTGTTTCCTTGCGCTACCTCGCTAACGCGGGAGACAGCGACTAAGTATAATAAGTATGATATATGATCTCAAGAAGTACAATTTGTTGTCTGCATAATGTAACAGTTTAGTAGAAATATAAAGGTTATATTCTGGTAATTACTCTTCCCCTTTCCATGGAGAGAGAGAGAGAGAGAGAGAGAGAGAATTTCTGTGATGTGTGATAAAACAGACTGAACAAAATAATGTTTCTTAAGAAGTAAGATTCAGCTTGGGTATTATCTGATTTTCTTTCATTACAGGGATTGGCAAGAGCCTTCAAATTCTACGATATCCAGGAGGATATATATCCACTTCTCCTTCAGGGTAAAGCGGTATTCCTTGGGAACTTCCTCACGCTAGACTATATTCGGAAGAAAAGATTCACTCGGCAAGGTGTGTCTCGCGTGAGGATTATGAAGGTCAGTTTTGCATTTTCTTTTTAGAGCTGTGTATGATATGATTATTGTTATTCTGAAGGATGTAGTGGAACATTAGAAATATGAATAAGATTCTTAAGACTTTTAGAGGAAAGTTATGATTTCTTATTTCTTTGGTTATGTAAACTTGTTTACTTTAATTTTGATATCTTATTTTCATTTTAATATACAACATAGTTTCATAAGGTAACACTATCGCACAGCAGTACTAAAGATGAGTGTTATTCTACCTTCTCTTTCATAACCCCTTCAAAAACTATGTCTAATATATAAATTTACAAATGTAAAAGGAACAGCATTTGGAAGATTTCAAGATAGACCGGGGATTCTTATGGGAAGAAAAGGATGAAAATGCAAATGAACTATTGATATAATCTAGCTTCTGAATCACTCTCCTGACCACTCTCTGTGTCAGCAGACATACAAAAATATTCAAAGTGTGTACATGCATACAGAGAACCAATGTGGCAGCAAATGCGATATACACTTTGAGACCTATGTCCCGTCTGACTGCATATTCTGGATTACTTTAGGTGTGCTCACCAAACGATATTAATTGTTAAATGCTATTTATTGTTAAATGTTATTTCCTAATCACTTATGCCTAAAAGATAGAGGAAAAAGCTTTTATTCCTTTCATACTATGCTTTCGTGATCAGGACAGAGAAATTTTGAAATTTACCAATTATCAGTTGGACGAATTTGTACGTTCACATAAAGTCAAAAACAAAATAACATATAATTAAAATTGACGTGTCTTAACACTAACGTTTAAAAAAAAGTGATCACGAGAGATTTACAGGTAAGTAGTTTTTCGAGTGTTTTGATTGTAGTGTAAATCCCTTTACATCTCTAGAAGTATGATATGTTGTCTGCATAATAGAAATGTTTGATAGAAATATAAGATTATATAAAGATTTCGTTCGCGTTATATGTTCTTTGGTGGCGGCGCTCAAAGTCCAATACATCCTGGTAGAAGCACTTACTTTGCTACTCCGAATACATCCCCAATGTTCTCCTTGAAATTTTCAAGATGAGTGTCAAGAATATGGATTTTGAGGGACATCTTTCAGCCCATTTTGCCGTGGTTCTTCACCATAGTGTCAACCAGCTCCACATACTTTTCGGCCTCGTGATTTCCCAGGAAGTCCCGAACCACTGTAACAGAGCTGTACCACACTGCTTTATCCTTCCTAGTGAGCTTCTTGGGAGATTTCTTGCACTCCAGAATCTTCTTTACCTGTCGTCTGACGAAGACACCGGCTTGACCTTTGCCTCAGGAAGACGTCTTGAAGGTATTTGAAGGTTGCAGACTCCTAATCTAGTGTTGTGACAAATTGTTTCATAAGGCTTAGTTTTATGTGCAGTGGTGGCATCAACACCTTGAGTGGGTCGGACAGTGGTTCCCACTCGACGTTGTTTATCTCCATAGAGAATTTGGTCAGCTGTGGCCAGTCACGATGATGATAGTGCGCCGTGGTGTCCCAGCTGTCCCAGAGGCAAAGGTAGCAGAGAAACTTGGTAAAACCTCCGTAAAGACCCATCAGGAATGCCCCCATTTTGAATTTCCGATGACCTTCCAGCTGCACTCATCATAGGCTCAAGGCCTCTAGCAAGGTCTTGAAACTGTTGTATTCTTCTTTGAGTGGCACAGTGTTGGCCAAGGGGAGGAGACGGGTACTTGCTTCCGTTATGAAGCAGCACGGCTCTGTGGCTGCTGGATGAGCTATCAATAAAGAGGCGCCACTCGTTCGGGTTACAGGCGATTCCGATTGCCTCTAACAGACTGGTTAAACTGTGGCAGAGGCAGGGCCTATTGTGACGGCTGAAGATGCTGAAAAAACCCATGTGACGCTTCCTCTGATCTGCGATCTGCACACTTTCATCCAAGTTCCATTGCTTGAGCCAAGACGTCAAAAGCTCAGCGCTGGACTTTGTGAGGCCAAGATCTCTGTTCAAGTCGTTGAAGTCTTTTTGATTGGGGTAAGTTTCCTCAGCTGAAACTCTGAATCATAATCTGGATCTACAACGTCTTCCTCGACCTCTGACTTGATGCTCTGTCTGACGAAGGCTGCTCACTCTCCGGCGGAGTTGGTACACGGGGAGCGCAGGGCCTTGTGGCACTGGGAGAATGAATGATGGAAGGTCCGGATACGTGATAACAGGTGCAGTGTTGGCAATCCGACGTTTGGAAGGGTCCACCATGCAGAATTAGGAATTGCTTGTGCGGTGAGCGAGTTCAAGCATAATGTTTACCTGTAAAAGAACAGTATAAAACTATGATTATGAAAAAAAGAATATATTTCTTTATATATTTTTCCACTGATGACTTCCAGGGATTTTTTCAGTGCTAACAGGTGAAATGAAGTGCCCAAAATTAGTCTTGATCCCCGACGGACATGCCGAAATATGTCTTGTAAGCCTCGCACATCTTAGCTAATGGTGCCACGAAGTATTTTTTCGCTATTGTCTTGATAAATTATCCGCAGACATAGCAAAATGCCTCTGCCTGATGCTTGCAACCCCTAGATGCCATCTCGGAAATAAAAATGTATGTATATGTATCCATTTAGGCAGCTAAACTAAACTGGTTGGCTTAAGGCCCTTATGTTTATACTAGTATTCATACTACTGGAGTGGATGCTTCTAGAAAGTTCTATATCAACTTCTCAGCACTGAATCTATCTGGAATGCTCTGAAAATATATATATATATATATATATATATATATATATATATATATATATATATATATATATATATATATATATATATATATATATTTCCACACATTCTTCAAGGCTCCCAGAATTTTCGCCCCCTCCCCCACCCTATGATCCACTTCCGCTTCCATGGTTCCATCCGCTGCCAGATCCACTCCCAGATATCTAAAACACTTCACTTCCTCCAGTTTTTCTCCATTCAAACTCACCTCCCAATTGACTTGACCCTCAACCCTACTGTACCTAATAACCTTGCTCTTATTCACATTTACTCTTAACTTTCTTCTTTCACACACTTTACCAAACTCAGTCACCAGCTTCTGCAGTTTCTCACATGAATCAGCCACCAGCGCTGTATCATCAGCGAACAACAACTGACTCACTTCTCAAGCTCTCTCATCCCCAACAGACTTCATACTTGCCCCTCTTTCCAAAACTCTTGCATTCACCTCCCTAACAACCCCATCCATAAAGAAATTAAACAACCATGGAGACATCACACACCCCTGCCGCAAACCTACATTCACTGAGAACCAATCACTTTCCTCTCTTCCTACACTTATACATGCCTTACATCCTCGATAAAAACTTTTCACTGCTTCTAACAACTTGCCTCCCACACCATATATTCTTAATACCTTCCACAGAGCATCCCTATCAACTCTTTCATATGCCTTTGACGGGGTAAATTTCCAAAGACACATTGGAATATCTGACGGACGAACAATATAGACGAATGATCACACAGAAGTAAAACAGGTAGAGAAATTACAGTACACACTGCTATCATCAAATACCGATATTGACGAAGGATCACATAGAAGTACACCAGGTACAGGAATTACGGTACACACTGCTATCATCACATACCGATGACGTACGAGGAAATGTAAGAAATGCATTGGTTGTGTGTGCCGAGGGATCTGCCAGACCTAAATCAGAGACTCTCGTTAAGAGATAACAAATTAAAGCAATATAAAAGTGAATTAAACAGCAGGTAACGACAGATGGTAACGACAGATGGTAACGACAGATAATAACTTTACTGAGTGAGGAGCGACATGTGGTATGATCGCGAGACTTTGATGATGATATGAACACGTTGAGGAAGACTTAAAGAAAGAATAGTCACACGATCTGCAGACAACCAGAACGTAAGACGAAAGAAAGAAAAAGGGGACAAAATCAAGTACTTGTGTGCTGTACGGCCTTTCTCGCCCCTCTCTCTCTCTCTCTCTCTCTCTCTCTCTCTCTCTCTCTCTCTCTCTCTCTCTCTCTCTCCATCTCCCTCCATCTCCCTCTCTCTCCCTCTCTCTCTATCCTCTCTCTCTCTCTCTCTCTCTCTCTCTCTCTCTCTCTCTCTCTCTCTCTCTCTCTCTCTCTCTCTCTCACTCTCTCTTTCTCAATTTATCCAACAGCCTGGCCCATGCTCTAAGTCCATAATCCCCATTATGAGAGAGAATTCCCCTTCACGCCCCATCGCTCCTCGCCCTTCAGCCAGACTCCTCCATAATCCCTTCACAATGGGCTTCTGCCTCCCCTCCTCCCCTCCCCCCTACATCCACCACCCATGACTCCCACCGGGTATCTCCAACCCCCATCCTCCTTCCCATCTCTTACCCCGAATGGTGATGCCCATCACTGACCCATCACTGATGTATACCCCATCATCACCATTAAGAGAATGGCATCACATACACACACTAACGTGGCCCATCAACAACCGCCTCCATCTCCCTTGATGGAACGAGATATATATATATATATATATATATATATATATATATATATATATATATATATATATATATATATATATTTATTCATTTTATTTCCTTTGTCGCTGAGTCCCGCGTTAGCTAGGTAGCGCAAGGAAACAGACGAAAGAATGGCCCAACCCACCCAAATACACATGTATATACATACACGCCCACACACGCAAATATACATACCTATAAATCTCAATGTACACACATATATAGTCACACAGACATATACATATAGACACATGTACATAATTCATACAGTCTGCCCTTATTTATTCCCATCGCCACCCCGCCACACATGGAATAACAATCCCCTCCCCCCTCATGTGTGCGAGGTAGCGCTAGGAAAAGACAACAAAGGCCCCATTCGTTCACACCCAGTCTCTAGCTGTCATGTATTAATGCACCGAAACCACAGCTCCCTTTCCACATCCAGGCCCCACAGAACTGTCCATGGTTTACCCCAGACGCTTCACATGCCCTGGTTCAATAGATTGACACCACGTCGACCCCGGTATGCCGCATCGATCCAATTCACTCTATTCCTTGCACGCCTTTCACCCTCCTGCATGTTCAGGCCCCGATCACTCAAAATCTTTTTCACTACATCTTTCCACCTCCAATTTGGTCTCCCACTTCTCCTCGTTCCCTCCACCTCTGACACATATATCCTCTTGGTCAATCTTTCCTCAAACTCTCTCCATGTGACCAAACCATTTCAAAACACCCTCTTCTGCTCTCTCAACTACGATCTTTTTATTTCCACACATCTCCCTTACCCTTACATTACTTACTCGATCAAACCACCTCACACCACACATTGTCCTCAAACATCTCATTTCCAGCACATCCACCCTCCTGCGCACAACTCTATCCATAGCCCAAGCCTCGCAACCAAACAACATTGTTAGAACCACTATTCCTTCCAACATATCCATTTTTGCTTTCCGAGATAATGTTCTCGACTTTCAAACATTCTTCAAGGCGCCCAGAATTTTCGCCCCTCCCCCACCCTACGATTCACTTCCGCTTCCATGGTCCCATCCGCTGCCAAATACACTCCCAGATATCTAAAACACTTCACTTCCTCCAGTTTTTCTCCATTCAAACTTACCTCCCAATTGACTTGACCCTCAACCCTACTGTACCTAATAACCTTGCTCTTATTCACATTTACTCTTAACTTTCTTCTTTCACACACTTTACCAAACTCAGTCACCAGCTTCTGCAGTTTCTCACATGAATCAGCCACCAGCGCTGTATCATCAGCGAACAACAACTGACTCACTTGCCAAGCTCTCTCATCCTCAACAGACTTCATACTTGCCCCTCTTTCCAAAACTCTTGCATTCACCTCCCTAACAACCCTATCCATAAACAAATTAAACAACAATGGAGACATCACACACCCCTGCTGCAAACCTACATTCACTGAAAACCAATCACTTTCCTCTCTTCCTACACGTACACATGAATTATATCCTCGATAAAAACTTTTCACTGCTTCTAACAAATTGCCTCCCACACCATATGCTCTTAATACGTTACACAGAGCATCTCTATGAACTCTATCATATGCCTTCTCCAAATCCATAAATGCTACATACAAATCCACTTGCTTTTCTGAATAGTTCTCACATACATTCTTCAAAGCAAACACCTGATCCACACATCCTCTACCACTTCTGAAACCACACTGCTCTTCCCCAATCTGATGCTCTGCACATGCCTTCCACCTCTCAATCAATACCCTCCCATGTAATTTACCAGTAATACTCAACAAATTTATACTTCTGTAATTTGAGCACTACCTCTTATCCCCTTTGCCTTTGTACAATGGCACTATGCAAGCCTTCGCCAATCCTCAGGCACCTCACCATGAATCATACATACATTAAATAACCTTACGAACCAGTCAACAATACAGTCACCCCCTATATTAATAAATTCCACTGCAATACCATCCAAACCTACTGCCTTGCCAGATTTCATCTTCCGCACAGCTTTTACCATCTCTTCTCTGTTTACCAAATCATATTCCATAACCCTCTCACTTTGCACACTACTTCGACCAAAACACCCGTATATCTGCCAGTCTTTTATCAAACACATTCAACAAACCTTCAAAATACTCACTCCATCTCCTTCCCACATCAACACTACCTGTTGTCACCTCCCCATTAGCCCCCTTCAGTGAAGTTTTCATTTGCTCCCTTGTCTTACGCACTTTATTTACCTCCTTCCAGAACATCTTTTTATTCTCCCTAAGATTTAATGATACTCTCTCACCCCACTCTCATTTGCCCTCTTTTTCACCTCATGCACCTTTCTCTTGACCTCCTGTCTCTTTCTTTTATACATCTCCCACTCTATTGCATTTTTTCCCTGCAAAAATCGTCCAAATGCCTCTCTCTTCTCTTTCACTGATAAACTTACTTCTTCATTCCACCACTCGCTAGCCTGCGGCGGGGGTGTGTGATGTCTCCATGGTTGTTTAATTTGTTTATGGATGGGGTTGTTAGGGAGATGAATGCAAGAGTTTTGGAAAGAGGGGCAAGTATGAAGTCTGTTGTGGATGAGAGAACTTGGGAAGTGAGTCAGTTGTTGTCCGCTGATGATACAGCGCTGGTGGCTGATTCATGTGAGAAACTGTAGAAGCTGGTGACTGAGTTTGGTAAAGTGTGTGAAAGAACAAAATTAAGAGTAAATGTGAATAAGAGCAAGGTAATTAGGTGCAGTAGGGTTGAGGGTCAAGTCAAGTGGGAGGTAAGTTTGAATGGAGCAAAACTGGAGGAAGTAAAATAGTTTAGAAATCTGGGAGTGGATCTGGCAGCGGATGGAACCATGGAAGTGGAAGTGAACCATAGGTTGGGGGAGGGGGCGAAAATTCTGGGAGCCTTGAAGAATGTTTGGAAGTCGAGAACATTATCTCGGAAAGCAAAAATGGGTATGTTTGAAGGAATAGTGGTTCCAAAAATGCTGTATGGTTGCGAGGCGTGGGCTATGGATAGAGTTGTGCGCAGGAGGGTGGATGAGCTGGAAATGAGATGTTTGAGGACAATGTGTGGTGTGAGGTGGTTTGATCGAGTAAGTAATGTAAGGGTAAGAGAGATGTGTGGAAATAAAAAGAGCGTGGTTGAGAGAGCAGAAGAGGGTGTTTTGAAATGGTTTGGGCACATGGAGAGAATGAGTGAGGAAACAGTGACCAAGAGGATATGTCTGTCGGAGGTGGAGGGAAGGAGGAGAAGGGGAAGACCAAATTTTAGGTGCAAGGATGGAGTGAAAAAGATTTTGAGTGATCGGGGCCTGAACATGCAGGAGGGTGAAAGGCGTGCAAGGAATAGAGTGAATTGGAACGATGTGGTATACCGGAGTCGACGTGCTGTCAATGGATTGAACCAGGGCATGTGAAGCGTCTGGGGTAAACCATGGAAAGTTCTTTGGGGCCTGGATGTGGAAAGGGAGCTGTGGTTTCGGTGCATTATTACATGACAGCTAGAGACTGAGTGTGAACGAATGGGACCTTTGTTGTCTTTTCCTAGCGCTACCTCGCACACATGAGGGGGGAGGGGGATGGTATTCCATGTGTGGCGAGGTGGCGATGGGAATGAATAAAGACAGACAGTATGAATTATGTACATATGTATATATGTATATGTCTGTGTGTGTATATATATGTGTACATTGAGATGTATAGGTATGTATATTTGCGTGTGTTTACGTATATGTATATACATGTGTATGTGGGCGGGTTTGGCCATTCTTTCGTCTGTTTCCTTGCGCTACCTCGATAACGCGGGAGACAGCGACAAAGCAAAATAAATAAGTATATATATATATATATATATATGTATATATATATATATATATATATATATATATATATATATATATATATATATATATATATATATATATATATATCTTTTTAAACCAGGTATTACCAATCATCAGTCTTTTTTCACACAAATCTACAAGCTCTTCTCTATTTTCAACACTGAACACCCCATGTACACCAATTATTCCCTCAAGTACCACATTAATCGCGTTTGCATTGAAATCTCCTATCACTATCACCTGGTTTTGTGCATCAAAACTGCTAACACACTCGCTCAGCTGCCCCTAAAACACTCGCCTCTCTTGATCTTTCTTCTCATGTCCAGGTGCATATGCACCAATAATCACCCATCTCTCTCCATCCACTTTCAGTTTTACCCATATCAACCTAGGGTTTACTTTCTTACACTCTATCACATACTCCCAAAACTCCTGTTTCAGGAGTAGTGCTACTCCTTCCTTTGCTCATGTCCTCTCACCGACCCCTGACTTTACTCCGAAAACATTCGCAAACCAATCTTCCCCTTTACTGTTGAGCTTCGTTTTTCTCAGAGCCAAAACATCCAGGTTCCTTTCCTCAAACATACCACCTATCTTTCCATTTTTTTTTATCTTTGCTACATCTACACACATTTAGACACCCTAGTCTGAGCCTTCGAGGAGGATGAGAACTCCCCGTGTGACTCCTTCTTCTGTTTCCTCTTTTAGAAAGTTGAAATACAGGAGGGGATGGTTTTTAGCTCCCCACTCCCGTCCCCTTTAGTCGCCTTCTACGTCACGCGGGGAATGCTTGGAAAGATTTGTTTTTCCCCTATCCCCAGGGATAGGGCTGATTAGAAAGAGTAGTGAGTAGTGGGATGAAGAAGTGAGATTGTCAGTAAAAGAGTAGAGAGAGATGCATTTGGACGATTTTTGCAGGGAAATAGTGCAAATGACTAAGAGATGTATAAAAGAAAGAGGAAGAGGTCAGAACAAAGGTGAAAAATTGTGCAACTGAGAGTTGGGGGGAGAGAATATCATTAAATCTTAGGGAAAATAAAAAGATGCTTTGGAAGGAGGTAAATAAAATGCATAACACAAGCGAACAAATGGGAACATCGGTAAAGGGGCAAATGAGGAGGTAACAACAAGTCGTAGTGAATTGAGAAGGACCCCTGTGCAACAGGCGGGAGCGCTACCGCCAGGCTATGTTTGTATTCATATATCTCCGCGTTGTACATTTAGGTTCGGTAAAATGTTATCTGCTGACCGTGTGATCCTGATGGGAAACGATCAGTGTACACCCCATTGCTCACAAACGTGAGACGAAGGGTATTCGAGTCCACAGCATTCGAATAGTCATTTTCCTATCAGGGGTGATCATAACCTAGCGGTAGCGCTCCTGCCTATTGTACAGGGGTCCTGGGTTCGATCCTGGCTGTTGGAGGTTTTGATGCTCTATGAAGGTGCGCGTTCTTATGCACTTTGTTCGTATTCATATACCTCCGCGTTGCACAGTTAGGTTCGGTAAAATGCTATCTGATGGCTGTGTGAGCCTGATGGGAAACGACCGGTGCAGACCCCATTGTTCACCAACGTGAGACGAAGGGTATTCGAGTACATAGCATTCGACTAGTCATTTCCCTATTAGGGGTGATCATAGCCTAGCGGTAGCACTCCCGCCTGTTGCACAAGGGTCCCGGGTTCGATCCTGGTTGTTGGTTGTATATATATATATATATATATATATATATATATATATATATATATATATATATAAAGATGCTTGTGGCATGAGAAGAGTGGGAGGTGGGTTGATTAGAAAGGGTAGTGAGTGGTGGGATGAAGAAGTAAGAGTATTAGTGAAAGAGAAGAGAGAGGCATTTGGACGATTTTTGCAGGGAAAAAATGCAATTGAGTGGGAGACGTATAAAAGAAAGAGACAGGAGGTCAAGAGAAAGGTGCAAGAGGTGAAAAAAAGGGCAAATGAGAGTTGGGGTGAGAGAGTATCATTAAATTTTAGGGAGAATAAAAAGATGTTCTGGAAGGAGGTAAATAAAGTGCGTAAGACAAGGGAGCAAATGGGAACTTCAGTGAAGGGCGCAAATGGGGAGGTGATAACAAGTAGTGGTGATGTGAGAAGGAGATGGAGTGAGTATTTTGAAGGTTTGTTGAACGTGTTTGATGATAGAGTGGCAGATATAGGGTGTTTTGGTCGAGGTGGTGTGCAAAGTGCGAGGGTTAGGGAAAATGATTTGGTAAACAGAGAAGAGGTAGTAAAAGCTTTGCGGAAGATGAAAGCCGGCAAGGCAGCAGGTTTGGATGGTACTGCAGTGGAATTTATTAAAAAAGGGGGTGACTGTATTGTTGACTGGTTGGTAAGGTTATTTAATGTATGTATGACTCATGGTGAAGTGCCTGAGGATTGGCGGAATGCGTGCATAGTGCCATTGTACAAAGGCAAAGGGGATAAGAGTGAGTGATCAAATTGCAGAGGTATAAGTTTGTTGAGTATTCCTGGCAAATTATATGGGAGGGTATTGATTGAGAGGGTGAAGGCATGTACAGAGCATCAGATTGGGGAAGAGCAGTGTGGTTTCAGAAGTGGTAGAGGATGTGTGGATCAGGTGTTTGCTTTGAAGAATGTATAAGAAATACTTAGAAAAGCAAATGGATTTGTATGTAGCATTTATGGATCTGGAGAAGGCATATGATAGAGTTGATAGAGATGCTCTGTGGAAGGTATTAAGAATATATGGTGTGGGAGGCAAGTTGTTAGAAGCAGTGAAAAGTTTTTATCGAGGATGTAAGGCATGTGTACGTGTAGGAAGAGAGGAAAGTGATTGGTTCTCAGTGAATGTAGGTTTGCGGCAGGGGTGTGTGATGTCTCCATGGTTGTTTAATTTGTTTATGATGGGGTTGTTAGGGAGGTGAATGCAAGAGTTTTGGAAAGAGGGGCAAGTATGCAGTCTGTTGGGGATGAGAGAGCTTGGGAAGTGAGTCAGTTGTTGTTCGCTGATGATACAGCGCTGGTGGCTGATTCATGTGAGAAACTGCAGAAGCTGGTGACTGAGTTTGGTAAAGTATGTGAAAGAAGAAAGTTAAGAGTAAATGTGAATAAGAGCAAGGTTATTAGGTACAGTAGCGTTGAGGGTCAATTCAATTGGGAGGTGAGTTTGAATGGAGAAAAACTGGAGAAAGTGAAGTGTTTTAGATATCTGGGAGTGGATCTGGCAGCGGATGGAACCATGGAAGTGGAAGTGGATCATAGGGTGGGGGAGGGGGCGAAAATTCTGGGAGCCTTGAAGAATGTGTGGAAGTCGAGAACATTATCTCGGAAAGCAAAAATGGATATGTTTGAAGGAATAGTGGTTCCAACAATGTTGTATGGTTGCGAGGCGTTTACTATGGATAGAGTTGTGCGCAGGAGGATGGATGTGCTGGAAATGAGATGTTTGAGGACAATGTGTGGTGTGAGGTGGTTTGATCGAGTAAGTAACGTAAGGGTAAGAGAGATGTGTGGAAATAAAAAGAGCGTGGTTGAGAGAGCAGAAGAGGGTGTTTTGAAATGGTTTGGTCACATGGAGAGAATGAGTGAGGAAAGATTGACCAAGAGGATATATGTGTCGGAGGTGGAGGGAACGAGGAGAAGATTGAGACCAAATTGGAGGTGAAAAGATGGAGTGAAAAAGATTTTGAGTGATCGGGGCCTGAACATGCAGGAGGGTGTAAGGAGGGCAAGGAATAAAGTGAATTGGAGCGATGTGGTATACCGGGGTTGACGTGCTGTCAGTGGATTGAATCAAGGCATGTGAAGCGTCTGGGGTAAACCATGGAAAGCTGTGGACGTATGTATATTTGCGTGTGTGGACGTATGTATATACATGTGTATGGGGGTGGGTTGGGCCATTTCTTTCGTCTGTTTCCTTGCGCTACCTCGCAAACGCGGGAGACAGCGACAAAGCAAAAAAAAAAAAAAAAAAAAATATATATATATATATATATATATATATATATATATATATATATATATATATATATATATATATATATATATATATATATATTCGTGTCATTTGTAGCTGTGGCTTCCTTTAATGGTGGTAAGTTTAAGGAGAACCCTTCATTAGAACTGATTCAACATTAATTTGACAGAGGCTGGTTGGCTAAAATGATCCTAGTCAATTAGCTCAGTGCTATGACGATTCTCGCCAAAGCAATTATAAGAGGTCTCACATGACAGATAGTAACGCTAGGTTATGATCAAGAGAGAGAGAGAGAGAGAGAGAGAGGAGGGGGTGGAGGGATGTACAGCTTGGGTGACTCGACCAACTGCTGCGACCAGGATTTGGGCCTAAGCGGTATCGACCCTGGACAACCCGTGAATGCGTCACGGTCAGCGACACTAACAGCTACAGTTCATATATCATTATCTGCATTAGCATTGCATCTATCAGTATTCGAGGTTCTAATTTTCGTTTACAGACCAAATATTGCATTGCAGGAAACCTATTCACCGTTCAGCAACGCTATGGGCCTGCAGCGTCACTCTCCGCTTAAAAGGAAGTTGGATCAAGTTATCGGCCGGGTACAACAGAGCGGCCTTGTGGAAAAATATCTTCTCGATGCTGGTAAACTGGATGCTTCTCTTAGGGTAAGATATCATAAATGATTCAGTTTATTAGAAAAGACTAAATGTTAGCTGCTATTTTAGCTCTTAGTTACTTCAAAATAATCATTCTATATTTACAGGACAAAGTAAGACCAGTGAAAAGTGAAATGTAGTGGTAAATGATGATGGTTCTATTTTCATCGGAAAGAAATTTTATGTCTTTTTTTCTGTTGTTTTTCCATCTCAAAGCTAAATATTATGACTGCTGCAGACATTCCCGAAATGTAGGATCCTTTCACCGCGACATTCCCAATACTGATGTATATCTGAATCACCAAAATCAAACCAAACATGTACCATATGATCGGTTGGGCTCTTACTTATGGTGAATACTTATTTGCAAGATAACTGATGTCAGCTTGGAAAATTTTGATGAAAAAGGTATCCTAGAAATCATCTCCTCCAAGAACATTAACCTTTCACATGTACTTCTTACGTCAGGGATTATGATGAATAATGACCTTCTACTGTTTCATAGTCACCACAGTCAGCATAGAACAATATTGTGGACGTTATAATCATGAGATAAATTTAAGCCTGTGCCACTATCTTCCAGTCCAACTACATAACTTTCTTTTGCAGCTGCGACAGCATATGCAACTGAATGCCCTAATCAAGGCCTTCTCAGGAACTTTATATACGAGTATATAACTCATCCTCCGCGAACGCTCAGGCTGGAGTGTCTGAATTTGTGATACCATGATGGATGTGCAAAGGGAGCTATTGTTTCGGACATTATTACATGACAGCTAGAGACTGAGTGTGAACGAATGGGGCCTTTGTTGTCTTTTCCTAGCGCTACCTCGCACACATGAGGGGGAGGGGGATGTTATTCCATGTGTGGCGAGGTGGCGATGGGAATAAATAAAGGGAGACAGTATGAATCATGTAGATGTGTATATATGTATATGTCTGTGTGTATATATATGTGTACATTGAGATGTATAGGTATGTATATTTGCGTGTGGACGTGTATGTATATATATTGTGTATGGGGGTGGGTTGGGCCATTTCTTTCGTCTGTTTCCTTGCGGTACCTCGCAAGCGCGGGAGTCAGCGACATAGCAAAATATATAACTAAATAGATGTATATATATATATATATATATATATATATATATATATATATATATATATCTTTTCTTTCTTTCAAACTATTCGCCATTTCCCGCATTAGCGAGGTAGCGTTAAGAACAGAGGACTGGGCCTTTGAGGGAATATCCTCACCTGGCCCAATTCTCTGTTCCTTCTTTTGGAAAAAAAAAAAAAAAAAAAAAAAAAAAAAACAACGAGAGGGGAGGATTTCCAGCCCCCCGCTCCCTCCCCTTTTAGTCGCCTTCTACGACACGCAGGGAATACGTGGGAAGTATTCTTAATCCCCTATCCCCAGGGATATATATATATATATATATATATATATATATATATATATATATATATATACACACACAGATTGGGGTGTCTGATGTGTGTGGATGTATCCAAGATGAGAGAAAAAATGACATAGGTAGTATGTTTGATTAAAGGAACTTGAATGCTTTGGCTCTGAGTGAAACGAAGCTTAAGGGTGAAGGGGAAGAGTGGTTTGGGAATGTCTTGGGAGTAAAGTCAGGGGTTTATTGAGAGGACAATAGCAAGGGAAGGAGTAGCACTACTCCTTAAACTGAAGTTGTGGGAGTATATAATAGACTGTAAAACTGAGAGTCGATGGAAAGAGATGGGTGATTATTGGAGGATATGCACCTGGGCATAAGAAGAAAGATCATGAGGGACAAGTGTTTTGGGAACAGCTGAGTGACTGTGTTAGTAGTTTTAAAGTACGAGACCGGGTTATAGTGATGGGTGATTTGAATGCAAAGGTGAGTAATGTGGAAGTTCAGGAAATAATTGGTGCACATGGGGTGTTCAGTGTTATAAATGGAAATGGTGAAGAGCTTGTAGATTTATGTGCTGAAAAATGACTAGTGACTGGGAATACCTGGTTTAAAAAGAGAGATATACATAAGAATACGTATGTAAGTTGGAGGGATGGCCAGAGAGCCATTAATTGATGTTAATTGATAGGCGCGCGAAAGAGATACTTTTGGATGTTAATGTACTGAGCGATACAACTGGAGGGATCTCTGATCATTATCTTGTGGAGGCGATGGTGAAGATTTGTAGAGGTTTTCAGAAAAAAGTAGAGAATATTGGGTTGAAGAGAGTGGTGAGAGTAAGTGAGCTTGCGAAGGAGACTTGAGTGAGGAAATACCAGGAGAGAGAGACTGAGTACAGAATAGAAAAAGGTGAGAACAAAGGACGCAGTGATGGCTTGCGGAAAAGATGCTTGTGGCATGAGAAGCCTGAGAGGTAGGCAAATTAGAAACGGTAGTGAGTGGTGGGACGAAGAGAGTAACATTATTAGTGAAAAAATAGAAAGAGGCATTTGGATGATTTTTGCAGGAAAATAATGCCAATCATTGGGAGATATATAAAAAAAAAAAAGGCAGGACGTCAAGAGAAAGGTGAAAGCGGTGAAAAAGAGGGCAAATGAGAGTTGAGGTGAGAGAGTATAATTAAATTTTAGGGAGATTAAAAAGATGCTTTGGAAGGAGGTAAATCAAGTGCGTAAAACAAGGGAACAAATAGAAACACCAGTGAAGGAAAAAATGGGGGGGGGGGGGGGGTGATAAGTAGTGGTGATGTGAGAAGGAGATGGATTGAGTATTTTGAAGGTTTGTTGAATGTGTTTGATGATAGAGTGGCAGATATAGGGTGTTTTGGTCGAGGTGGCGTGCAAAGTGAGAGGGTTAGGGAGAATGATTTGGTAAACAGAGAAGAGGTAGTAAAAGCTTTGCGGAAGATGAAAGCCGGAAAAAACAGCGGGTTTGGATGGTATTGCAGTGGAATTCATTAAAATGGCGGGTGACTGTATTGTTGATTGGTTGGTAAGGTTATTTAATGTATGTATGACTCATGGTCAGGTGCGTGAGGATTGACAGAATGCTTGCATAGTGCCATTGTGCAAAGACAAAGGGGATAAAAGTGTGTGCTCAAATTATATATATATATATATATATATATATATATATATATATATATATATATATATATATATATATAGCGCAAGGTAGCACGAAAGAATGGCCAACCCACCCACATACACATGTATATACATGCACGCTCACACACCCAAATATACATGCGTATACATGTCAACGAATACGTATGTATACACACACAGACATTTATATATGTACACATGTACATAATTCATACTGTCTGCCTTTATTCATTCCTATCGCCACCCCGCCACACATGAAATATCAACCCCCTCCCCCCGCAAGTGCGCGAGGTAACGCTAGGAAAAGACAACAAAGGTCACATTCATTCACACTCTGTCTCTAGCTGTCATGTAATAATGCGCCGAAACCACAACTCCTTTTCCACATCCATTCACCACAGAACTTTCCATGGTCTACCCCAGACGCTTCACATGCCCTGGTTCAATTAATTGACAACACGTCGACCCCGGTATACCACATCGTTCCAATTAACTTTACTCCTTGCACGGCTTTCACCCTCCTGCATGTTCAGGAACAGATCACTCAAAATCTTTTTTACTCCATCTTTCCACCTCCAATTTGATCTCCCACTTCTCCTCGTTCCCTCCACCTCTGACACATATATCCTCTTGGTCAATCTTTCCTCACTCATTTTCTCCATGTGACCAAACTATTTTAAAACACCCTCTTCTGATCTCTCAACCACACTCTTCTTATTACCACACATCTCTCTTCCCCTATTATTACTTACTCGATCAAACCACCTCACACCACATATTGTCCTCAAACATCTCATTTCCAGTGCAACCGCCTTCCTCCGCACAACTCTATCCATACCTTACGCCTCGTAACCATATGACATTGTTGGAACCACTAATCCTTCAAACATACCCATTTTTGCTTTCCAGATAATGTTCTCGACTTCTACACATTCTTCAACGCTCCCAGAACTTTCGCGCTCTCCCCCACCCCATGATTCACTTCCGCTTCCATGGTTTCATGGAAGTGCCAGGAAAAGACAAGAAAGGCCACATTCGTTTAGACTCAGTCTCTAGCTGCCATGTATAATGCACCGAAACCACAACTCCGTTCCCACATCCAGACCCCAAAAAACTTTCCATGGTTTACCCCAGACGCCTCGCATGCCCTGGTTCTATCCATTGACAGAACGTCGATCCCGATATACCATATCGTTCCAATTCACTCTTTTCCTTGCACTCTTTTCACCCTCCTGCATGTTCAGGGCCCAATCACTCAACATCTTTTTCACTCCATCTTTCCACCTCCAATTTGGTCTCCCACTTCTTGTTCCCTCCACCTCTGACACATATATCCTCTTGGTCAATCTTTCCTCACTCAGTCTCTCTATGTGACTAAACCATTTCAAACCACCCTCCTCTGCTCTCTCATCCACATTCTTTTATTACGACACATCTTCTTTACCCTTTCATTACTTATTCGATCAAACCAACTCACATTACATATTGACCTCAAACATCTCATTTCCAACAAATCCACCCTCCTCCGCACAACTTTATATATAGCCAACACCTCGCAACCATATAACATTGTTGGAACCACTATTCCTTCAAACGTACTCATTTTTGCTTTCCGAGATAATGTTTTCGCCTTCCACACATTTTTCAACGCTCCCGGAAGTTCTGCCCCCTCCACCACCCTACGACTCTCAACCCCTTCCATGGTTCCATCCGCTGCCAAGTACACTCACAGATATCTGAAACACTTCACTTCCTCCAGTTTTTCTCCATTCCAACTTACCTCCCACTTGACTTGTCCTTTAACCCTACTGTACCTAATAGCCTTGCTCTTATTCACATTCACTCTCAGCTTTCTTGTTCCACACACTTTACCAAACGGCAGTTTCTCAGCCGAATTAGGCACCAGCGCTGTTTCATCTGCGAACAACAACTAACTCACTTTCCAGGCTCTCTCATTCACAACCGACTGCATACTTGCCCCTCTCTCCAAAACTCTTGCATTTGCCTCCCCAACAACCCCATCCATAAACAAATTAAACAATTATGGAGGCATCACGCACCCCTGCCGTAAACCAACATTCACTGAGAACCAATCACTTTCTTCTCTTCCTACTCATACACATGCCTTACATCTTCGATAAAAACTTTTTGACTGCTTCTAACAACTTGCCTCCCACACCATATATTCTTAGTACTTTCCACAGAGCATCTCTATCAACTCTATCATATGCCTTCTCCAGATCCATAAATGCTTTATACAAATTTATTTGCTTTTCTAAGTATTTCTCACATACATTCTTCAAAGCAAACACCTGATCCACACATCCTCTACCACTTCTGAAAGCACCCTGCTCACCCCCACTCTGATGCTCTTTAGATACCTTCACCCTCTCAATCAAAACCCTTCCATTTGATTTCCTAGGAATACTCAACTTATGCTTCTGTAATCTGAACACTTACCTCTAACCCCGTTGCCTTTGTAAAAGGTATTCCGCCAATCTTCAGGCACCTCATTATGAGACATACATAAAATAACCTTACCAACCAGTCAACAATACAGTCACCCCCTTTTTTAACAAATTCAATTGCAATACCATCCAAACCTTTTGCCTTACAATTTTTCATCCTCTGCAAAGCTTTTACTACGTCTTCTCTGTTTACCAAATGATTCTCCCTAACCATCTCACTTTGCACACCACCTCGACCAAAATACTCTATATCTGGCACTATCATCAAACACATCCAACAAACCTTCAAAATACTCACTCCATCTCCTTCTCATATCACCACTACTTGTTATCACCTCCCCATTAGCCCCTTTCACTGATGTTCCCATTTGTTTCCTTGTCTTACGCACTTTATCTACCTCCTTCCAAAACATTTCATTTTCCCTATAATTCAATGATACTCTCTCACCCCAACTCTCATTTGTCCTCTTTTTCACCGCTTTCACCTTTCTCTTGACCTCCTGCCTGTTTCTTTTATAAATCTCCAAGTCACTTGTATTATTTCCCTGCAAAAATCGTCCAAATTCCTCTCTCTTCTCTTTCACAAATAATGTTACTTCTTCATCCCACCACTCCCTACCCTTTCTAATCTGCCCACCTCACGCGCTTCTCATGCCACAAAAATCTTTTGCGCAAGCCATCACTGCTTCCCTAAATACATCCCATTCCTCCCCCACTCCCCTTTCGTCCTTTGCTCTCATCTTTTTCCATTCTACACTCAGTCGCTCCTGGTGCTTCCTCACACAAACCACCTTCCCAATCTCATTTATTTTCACTACTCTCTTCACCTCAACATTGTCTTCTTTTCTGAAAACCTCTACAAATCTTCACCTTCGCCTCCACAAGATAATAATAATCAGACATCCCTTCAGTTGCACCTCCCAGCACATTGACATCAAAAAGGCTTTTCAATTAGCATGTAATCCAATAAGGCTCTCTGGCCATCTCTCCTACTTACATACGTATACTTATGTATTTCTCTCTTTTTAAACCAGGTATTCCCAATCACATGTCCATTTTCAGTGCACAAATCTACAAGCTCTCACCATATCCATTGACAACTCTGAACACCCGTGTACACCAATTATTCAATGTTCTGCCACATTACTCAGATTTGCATTCAAATGACCCATCACTATAAAATGGTCTTGTGCATCAAAACTACTAACACACTCACTAAGCTGCGCCCAAAACACTTGCCTCTCATTATCTTTCTTCTCATGCCCAGGTGCATATGCACGAATAATCATCCATCTCGCTCCATCCACTTTCAGTTTTCCTCATATAAATCTAGAGTTTTCTTGCTTACAGTCTATCACATACTCCCACCACTCCTGTTTTATTGGTTGGTCTACTCCTTCCCTTGCTCTTGTCCTCTCACCAACCCCTGACTTTACTCCCAAGACATTCCCAAACCACTCTTCCCCTTTATTCTTGAGCTTCATTTCACTCAAAGCCAAAACATCCAGGCTCCTTTCCTCAAACAGACTATCTATCTCTCTTTTTTTTCATCTAGGTTACATCCACACACACACACACACACACACACACACACACACACATACAAACATGTATGTATGTATTCTTTGTCGCTGTCTCCCGCGTTAGCGAGGTAGCGCAAGGAAACAGACGAAAGAATGGCCCAACCCACCCACATACACATATATATACATACACGTCCACACGCGCACATATACATACCTATACATCTTAACGTATACATATATATACGAACACAGACATATACATATATACACATGCACATAATTCACTCTCTCTACCCCTATTCATTCATGTCACCACCCCGCCATAAATGAAATGTCAACCTCCTCCCTCCGCATGTGCGCGAGGTAGCGATGGGAAAAAAACAAAGGCCATATTCGTTCACACTCAGTCTCTAGATGTCATGTATAATGCACCGAAACCACAGCTCCCTTCCCACATCTACGATCCACAAAACTTTCCATGGTTTACCCCAGACGCTTCATATGCCCTAGGTTCAATCCATTGACAGCACATCGACCCCGGTATACCACAACGTTTCAATTCACTCTATTCCTTGCACGCCTTTCACCTTCCTACATGATCAGGCCTTGATCGGTCAAAATCTTTTTTACTCCGTCTTTCCACCTTCAATATGGTGTACCACTTCTCTTTCCCTCCACCTCTGACACATATATCCTCTCAGCCAATCTTTCCTCACTCATTCTCGTCATATGACCAAACCATTTCAAAACACCCTCTTCTGCTCTCTCAACCACACTCATTTTATTACCACACATCTCTCTTACCCTTTCATTACTTATTCGATCAAGCCACCTCACACCACGTACTGTCCTCAAACATCTCATTTCCAACATATCCACCCTCCTCTACACAACTCTATCTAAAGCCCACACCTCGCAACCACATAGCTATTTCGGAAACACTATTCCTTCAAACATACCCATTTTTGCTTTCCAAGATAATGTTCTGGCCTTCAACACATTTTTCAATGTTCGCAAAACTTTCGCCATTCCCCCACCCTGTGACTCACTTCCGCTTCCATGGTTCCATCCACTGCCACATCCACTCCCAGATATCTAAAACACTTCACTTCCTACAGTTTTTTTCTAGTCAGACTTACATCCCAATTGACTTGTCCTCAACCCTACTTTGCCTAATAGCCTTGCTCTAATTTACTTTTACTCTCAGCTTTCTTCTTTCACACACTTTACCAGACTCAGACACCAGCTTCTGCAGTTTCTCACGCGTATCAGCCATCCTGCGGTGTATCATCAGCGAACAACAACTGACTCACTTCCCAAGCTCTATAATCCACAACAGACTGTATACTTGCCCTTCTCTCCAAAACTCTTGCATTCACCTCCCTAACAACCCCATCCATAAACAAATTAAACAACCATGGAGACATCAGGCACCCCTGCCGCAAACCGACATTCACTGAGAACCAATCACTTTCCTCTCTTCCTACTTGTACACATGCCTTACATCCTCGATAAAAACTTTTCACTGCTTCTAACAACTTGCCTCCCACACCATATATTCTTAACTTTCACAGAGGTTCTCTATCAACTCTATCATATGCCTTCTCCAAATCCATAAATGCTATATACAACTCCATTTGCTTTTCTAAGTATTTCTCACATGCATTCTTCAAAGCAAACACCTGATCCACACATCATCTACCACTTCTGAAACCACACTGCTCTTCCCCAATCTGATGCTATGTACATGCCTTCAACTTGTCAATCAATACCTTCCTTTATAATTTCCTAAGAATACTTAACAAGCTTATAACTCTGTAATTTGAGCACTCACTCTTATCCCCTTTGCCTTTGTACAATGGCACTATGCACGCATTCCGCCAATTCCCCAGCACCTCAAACATATGTCAAATACATTAAAATCTTTATCAACCCGTCAAAAGCAGCCACCCCCGTTTTTAGTAAATTCCACTACAATACCCTCTAATCCCGCTTCCTTGCAGTCTTTCATCTTCCGCAAAGCTTTTACTACCTCTTCTCAGTTTCCCAAATCATTCTCCCTAACCCTCTCACTTCGCACACCACCTTGACAAAAACACCCTATATCTGCCACTCTATCATCTAACTTATTCAACAAACCTTCAAAATACTCACTCCACATCCTTCTCACATCACCACTAGTTGTTATAACCTCCCCATTTGCCCCCTTCACCGATGTTCCCATTTGTTCTCTTTTCTTACGCACTTTATTTACCTCCCTCCACATGTTTATATTCTCCCTAAAATTTAATGATACCCTCTCACCCCATTTCTCATTTGCTTTCTTTTTTCACCTCTTGCACCTTTCTCTTGACATCCTTCCTCAATTTTTTATATAACTCCCAGTCATTTTCATTATTTCCCTACAAAAATAGTCCAAATGCCTCTCTCTTCTCTTCCATTAATAATCTTATTTCACTATCCCTTCGCGTCACTACCCTTTGTAATGTGCTCACCTCCCACGCTTCTCATGCCACAAGCATCTTTTGCGAAAGCCATCACTGCTTCCCCAAATACATCCCATTACTCCCCCACTCCCTTTACGTCCTTTGTTCTGACCTTTTTCCATTCTGCACTCAGTCTTTCCTGGTACTTCCTCACACAAGTTTTCTTCCCAAACTCATTTACTCTCACCACTCTCTTCACCCCAACATTCGCTCTTCTTTTCTGAAAACTTCTACAAATTTTCACCTTCGCTTCCACAAGATAATGATCAGACATCCCTCCAGTTGCACCTCTCAGGACATTAACATCCAAAAATCACTCTTTCGCGCGCCTATCAATTGACACCTAATCCAATAATGCTCTCTGGCCATCTCTCCTACTCTCATACGTATACTTATGTATATCTCCCTTACTAAACCAAGCATTAGCAATCACCAGTCCTTTTTTCAGCGCACAAATCTACAAGCTCTTCACCATTTCCATTTACAACACTGAACACCCCATGTACACCAATCATTCCCTCAACTTCCACATTGCTCACCTTTGCATTCAAATCACCCATCACTATAACCCGGTCTCGTGAATCAAAATCATGAACACACCGACTCAGCTGCTCCCAAAACTCATGATCTTTCTTCTCATGCCTTGGTGCATATGCATCAGTAATGATGTATCTGTCTCCATCCACTTTTAGTTTTACCCATAACAATCTATGGTTTACTTTCCTACACTAACACATACTCCCACCTCTTCTATCTCAGCAGTAGTTTTACTCCTTTCCTTACTCTTGTCCCCTCACAAACCAATGACTTTACTCAGTAGACATTCTAAAACACAATCTTCTCCTTTAACCTTGAGCCTCTTTTCACTCAGAGCCAAAACGTCCTGGATCCCTTCCTCTAGCATACTACCTATCTCTCCTCTTTTCTTATCTTAATTACATTCACACACATTTAGACACCCCAATACACATATATATACACATATGCATACATATATATACTTATATATAAATACATATATATATATATATATATATATATATATATATATATATATATATATATATATATATATATATATATGTATATGTATATATTTGCATGTGTGGACGTGTATATATATACATGTGTATGGGGGTGGATTGGGCCATTTCTTTCGTCTGTTTCCTTGCGCTACCTCGCAAAGCGGGAGACAGCGACAAAGCAAAATAAAATAAAACATATATATATATATATATATATATATATATATATATATATATATATATATTCCTATGAGTCCACGGGGAAAATGAAACACGAAAAGTTCCCAGGTGCACTTTCGTGTAATAATCACATCATCAGGGGAGACACAAGAGAGAAATATAACAGTCAGTTAGAGTGGCAGATATAGGGTGTTTTGGTCGAGGTAGTGTGCAAAGTGAGAGGATTAGGGAAAATTATTTGGTAAACAGAGAAGAGGTAGTAAAAGCTTTGCGGAAGATGAAAGCCGGCAAGGCAGCGTGTTTGGATGTTATTGCAGTGGAATTTATTAAAAAAGGGGGTGACTGTATTGTTGACTGGTTGGTAAGGTTATTTAATGTATGTATGATTTATGGTGAGGTGCCTGAGGATTGGCGGAATGCTTGCTTAGTGCCATTGCACAAAGGTAAAGTGTATAAGAGTGAGTGCACAAATTACAGATATATATATATATATATATATATATATATATATATATATATATATATATATATATATATATATATCTTTCTTTCATACTATTCGCCATTTCCCGCATTAGCGAGGTAGCGTTAAGAACAGAGGACTGGGCCTTTTAGGGAATATCCTCACCTGGCCCCCTTCTCTGTTCCTTCTTTTGAAAAAAAAAAAAAAAGAAAATTGAGAGGAGAGGATTTCCAGCCCCCGCTCCCTTCCCTTTTAGTCGCCTTCTACGACACGCAGGAAATACGTGGGAAGTATTCTTTCTCCCCTATCCCCAGGGATGATATATATATATATATATATATATATATATATATATATATATATATATATATATATATATATATTTTCCCTGGGGATAGGGGAGAAAGAATACTTCCCACGTATTCCCTGCGTGTCGTAGAAGGCGACTAAAAGGGTAGGGAGCGGGGGCTGGAAATCCTCCCCTCTCAGTTTTTTTTTAATTTTCCGAAAGAAGGAACAGAGAGGGGGGCCAGGTGAGGATATTCCCTCAAAGGTCCAGTCCTCTGTTCTTAACGCTAACATGCTAACGTGGGAAATGGCGAATAGTATAAAAAAAAAAAAAAAAAAATATATATATATATATATATATATATATATATATATATATATATTTATTCATTTATCTTGCTTCGTCGCTGTCTCTCGCGTTTGCGAGGTAGCGCAAGGAAACAGACGAAAGAAATGGCCCAACCCACCCCCATACACATGTATATACATACACGTCCACACACGCAAATATACATACCTATACATCTCAATGTACACGTATATATACACACACAGACACATACATATATACCCATGCACACAATTCACACTGTCTGCCTTTATTAACTCCCATCGCCACCTCACCACATATGGAATACCATCCCCCTCCCCCCTCATGTGTGCGAGGAAGCGCTAGGAAAAGACAACAAAGGCCCCATTCGTTCACACTCAGTCTCTAGCTGTCATGCAATAATGCCCGAAACCACAGCTCCCTTTCCACATCCAGGCCCCACAAAACTTTCCATGGTTTACCCCAGATGCTTCATATGCCCTGATTCAATCCACTGACAGCACGTCAACCCCGGTATACCACATCGATCCAATTCACTCTATTCCTTGCCCGCCTTTCACCCTCCTGCATGTTCAGGCCCCGATCACTCAAAATCATTCTCGCTCCATCTTTCCACCTTAAATTTGGTCTCCCACTTCTCCTCGTTCCCTCCACCTCCGACACATATCCTCTTGGTCAATCTTTTCTCACTCATTCTCTCCATGTGCCCAAACCATTTCAAACCTCCCTCTTCTGCTCTCTCAACCACGCTCATTTTATTTCCACACATCTCTCTTATCCTTACATTACTTACTCGATCAAACCACCTCACACCACATATTGTCTTCAAACATCTCATTTCCAGCACATCCACCCACCTGCGCACAACTCTATCCATAGCCCACGCCTCGCAACAATACAACATTGTTGGAACCACTATTCCTTCAAACATAACCATTTTTGCTTTCCGAGATAATTTTCTCGACTTCCACACATTCTTCAAGGCTCCCAGGATTTTTGCCCCCTCCCCCACTCTATGATTCACTTCCGCTTCCATGGTTCCATCCGCTGCCAGATCCATTCCCAGATATCTAAAACACTTTACTTCCTCCAGTTTTTCTCCATTCAAACTTACCTCCCAATTGACTTGACCCTCAAACCTACTGTACCTAATAACCTTGCTCTTATTCACATTTACTCTTAACTTTCTTCTTTCACACACTTTACCAAACTCAGTCACCAGCTTCTGCAGTTTCTCACATGAATCAGCCACCAGCGCTGTATCATCAGCGAACAACAACCGACTCACTTCCCAAGCTCTCTCATCCACAACAGACTTCATACTTGCCCCTCTTTCCAAAACTCTTGCATTCACCTCCCTAACAACCCCATCCATAAACAAGTAAACAGCCATGGAGACATCACACACCCCTGCCGCAAACCTACATTCACTGAGAACCAATCACTTTCCTCTCTTCCTACACGTACACATGCCTTACATCCTCGATAAAAACTTTTCACTGCTTCTAGCAACTTGTCTCCCACACCATATATTCTTAATACCTTCCACAGAGCATCTCTATCAACTCTATCATATACCTTTTCCAGATCCATAAATGCTACATACAAATCCATTTGCTTTTCTAAGTACTTCTCACATACATTTTTCAAAGCAAACTCCTGATCCACACATCCTCTACCACTTCTGAAACCACACTGCTCTTCCCCAGTCTGATGCTCTGTACATGCCTTCACCCTCTCAATCAATACCCTCCCATATGACTTACCAGGAATACTCAACAAACTTATACCTCTGTAATTTGAGCACTCACTCTTATCCCCTTTGCCTTTGTACAATGGCACTATGCACGCATTCCGCCAATCCTCAGGCACCTCACCATGAGTCATACATACATTAAATAGCCTTACCAACCAGTCAACAATACAGTCACCCCCTTTTTTAGTAGATTCCACTGCAATACCATCCAAACCTGCTGCCTTGCCGGCTTTCATCTTCCGCAAAGCTTTTACTACCTCTTGTCTGTTTACCAAATCATTTTCCCTAACCCTCTCACTTTGCACACCACCTCGACCAAAACACCCATATCTGCCACTCTATCATCAAACACACACACACACACATATATATATATATATATATATATATATATATATATATATATATATATATATATATGAAAAGTATAAGAAATGATTTAGAAAACAAACTTCTAGCTGGAAATGAAATGAAAAATGAATGTCACATGATGGTTCAACCTCTGGCTATGGAAAAGGGAAATGTATGATTTATCTACAGAAACGTCAATAGTAGTTTTCATCAATTTAACCACTGTATCATACTGCCTGGTCCACTTCTCTTATCATGAAACAGGAATATTGGCTTATGATGTTTCTCAATTGTCTTCACTACACAAAGTACGACCATATCTTGGATACATGAGGGTAGGTAGTTGGTCATCCGCCATAATAAAGCCTTGACAGACCAAAAGTTTATCTGGACCTCAACTTTTCCAGTACATTCATGAAAAACACCTTTTTGCTTTCCATCTCTATCACTTTGAAAAATGCTCCATTTGTTCACATTTCAAAGAGAATAAGCTTCAGTGTCTAAGCTACATTCTTTCCCAATTTCACTATTTTCTTGTCAGAGCACCATGTATGAAAACTATCACTCCAGTAACACAACTATAAACATTTACTTCCCCTTTAAAAAAGTTCTGGGGAAGTCTGTCTCGATACACTGCGGGACACTCTACCACCTGGCGAGGTTTGTGTTGCAATGGTTCTTAATTGTGAAGTTCAGGCGTGTGATGAGGGTGTTGTTGATGTTGACGTCGATGCCTGAGTCCATCTTGACGCGGCCGTCCGGCAGGTGGGTCAGGCCCAGCAACGACCAGTTGTCGTTTGCCGAGACCATGTGTTTGTGTGTACGTCGCCCGGGTGCCGTCCTATTTATCCGACTGGTTAAGACAGTCTAGCTCACGTCAGTCCATCACTCACTCAAATGTCACTCACAAAATATCTTCAACTTTCTCCTCCTTAACTCAGAATTCACGAAAATACCCACCCTCGTCCGTAACTCCCCCGAACACTTCGCTACGTATAGACACCTCAATCTCTTGTTTACTGTTTGGTAAGAGCCGTGAGCACGTTCGATTCCCCGGCACAATCGTGGACCTTAAAGTCCTTCAAAAGCAGCTTTTGATGGATTCTCGAAAAACAGAAAAGCAGGTAATTATGAGATGTCGCAGTCGAAGCGCTTTAGTGACTACAAAAGTATGGGCCGCCTAAAGTATCTTTTTTAAGATCCACTTTGTTTGCACTTCACAGGTTTTCACTGAACATGTGGATGATGTCACTGATGATTATAGTGGACTCCATCACTGTTCACCTGAATCATCCTTGGGTTGTGGAATGGTATATAAATGTACACCTGAAGTTACAACATTTGATGACACATACAACATATCCTTCACTAGATTTTCGGTGTAACCAGCTGTAAGAAGACTAAAATCACGATTCCTAGTGAGTCTAGCATCTTTCCCAGCGATTAACTTAGCTGGGATGCTCACTTTCCACACTTCATGTAGGTGCTCTCGAGAAACAGCTAAAAGCAATAAGTCACTGTCACAAAATGTTGCACAAGAAACAAAGCCTTGCACATCATACATTGACAAGTCCTCATACGACAACTGTGTTCTGGTAACCTTGGAACCGTCCACTCTAGCCTAGCCTGTAGCATCACCTACTTGCGGTCGGTTGAACATCATGATGGCGGCGTCTGTCTCTTGCACCTCACACTGTATGCTTTCTGCTTCTTGTCGTTCCGGAGCCGTTTACAAAAAGACCACGATGAATGGGCTTTTCTACGCTCCATGAACATTGTTTTCACAAGCTGAGACAATGGTCCAGCCTATATACACCGTCCAAACACACTGGCAAAGATCTATACTCGCCATCAAGGAACACGTGACACGTATTACATGTAAACAAACGCATTCCTCACGTGTCGTAGAAGGCAACTAGAGGGGACTGGAGCGGGGGTCCAGAAATCCTCCCCTCCTTGTATTTCAAATTTCTAAAATGGGAAACAGAAGAAGGAGTCACGCGGGGAGTGCTCATCCTCCTTGTAGGCTCAGATTGGGGTGTCTAAATGTGTGTGGATGTAACCAAGATGTGAAAAAAGGAGAGATAGGTAGTATGTTTGAGGAAAGGAACCTGGATATTTTGGCTCTGAGTGAAACGAAGCTCAAGCTAAAGGGGAAGAGTGGTTTGGGAATGTCTTGGGAGTAAAGTCAGGGGTTATGTGAGAGGACAAGAGCAAGGGAAGGAGTAGCACTACTCCTGAAACAGGAGTTGTGGGAGTATGTGATAAAATGTAAGAAAGTAAATTCTAGATTAATATGGGTATGACTGAAAGTTGATGGAGAGAGATGGGTGATTATTGGTGCATATGCACCTGGGCATGAGAAGAAAGATCATGAGAGGCAAGTGTTTTGGGAGCAGCTGAATGAGTGTGTTAGTGGTTTTCATGCACAAGACCGGGTTATAGTGATGGGTGATTTGAATGCAAAGGCGAGTAATGTGGCAGTTGAGGATAAAATTGGTATACATGGGATGTTCAATGTTGTAAATGGAAATGAAGAGCTTGTAGATTTATGTGCTGAAAAAGGACTGGTGATTGGGAATACCTGGTTTAAAAAGCGGGACATACATAAGTATATGTATGTAAGTAGGAGAGATGGCCAGAGAGCGTTATTGGATTACGTGTTAATTGACAAGCGCACGAAAGAGAGACTTTTGGATGTTAATGTGCTGAGAGGTGCAACTGGAAGGATGTCTGATCATTATCTTGTGGAGGCGAAGGAGATTTGTATGGGTTTTCAGAAGAGAAGAGAGAATGATGGGGTGAAGAGGGTGGCGAGAATAAGTGAGCTTGGGAAGGACACTTGTGTGAGGAAGTACCAGGAGAGACTGAGTACAGAATGGAAAAAGGTGAGAACAAAGGATGCAAGGGGAGTGGGGGAGGAATGGGAAGTATTTAGGGAAGCAGTGATGGATTGTGCAAAAGATGATTGTGGCATGAGAAGCGTGGGAGGTGGGTTGATTAGAAAGGGTAGTGAGTGGTGGGATGAAGAAGTAAGATTATTAGTGAAAGAGAAGAGAGAGGCATTTGGACGATTTTTGCAGGGAAAAAATGCAAATGAGTGGGATATGTTTAAAAGAAAGAGACAGGAGGTCAAGAGAAAGGTGCAAGAGGTGAAAATGAGGGCAAATGAGAGTTGGGGTGGGAGAGTATCATTAAATTTTAGGGAGAATAAAAAGATGTTCTGGAAGGAGGTAAATAAAGTGCGTAAGACAAGGGAGCAAATAGGAACTTCAGTGAAGGGGGCTAATGGGGAGGTGATAACAAGTAGTGGTGACGTGAGAAGGAGATGGAGTGAGTATTTTGAAGGTTTGTTGAATGTGTTTGATGATAGAATGGCAGATATAGGGTGCTTTGGTCGAGGTGGTGTGCAAAGTGAGAGGGTTAGGGAAAATAATTTTGTAAACAGAAAGAGGTAGTAAAAGCTTTGCGGAAGATGAAAGCCGGCAAGGCAGCAGGTTTGGATGGTATTGCAGTGGAATTTACAAAAAAAAGGGGGGGGACTGTATTGTTGACTGGTTGGTAAGGTTATTTAATGTATGTATGATTCATGGTGAGGTGCCTGAGGATTGGCGGAATGCGTGCATAGTGCCATTGTACAAAGGCAAAGGGGATAAGAGTGAGTGCTCAAATTACAGAGGTATAAGTTTGTTGAGTATTCCTGCTAAATTATATGGGAGGGTATTGATTGAGAGGGTGAAGGCATGTACAGAGCATCAGATTGGGGAAGAGCAGTGTGGTTTCAGAAGTGGTAGAGGATATTTGGATCAGGTGTTTGCTTTGAAGAATGTATGAGAAATACTTAGAAAAGCAAATGGATTTGTATGTAGCATTTATGGATCTGGAGAAGGCATATGATAGAGTTGATAGAGATGCTCTGTGGAAGGTACTAAGAATATATGGTGTGGGAGGCAAGTTGTTAGAAGCAGTGAAAAGTTTTTATCGAGGATGTAAGGGATGTATACGTGTAGGAAGAGAGGAAAGTGATTGGTTCTCAGTGAATGTAGGTTTGCGGCAGGTGTGTGTGATGTCTCCATGGTTGTTTAATTTGTTTATGGATGGGGTTGTTAGAGATGTGAATGCAAGATTTTTGGAAAGAGGGGCAAGTATGAAGTCTGTTTGGGATGAGAGAGCTTGGGAAGTGAGTCAGTTGTTGTTCGCTGATGATACAGCGCTGGTGGCTGATTCATGTGAGAAACTGCAGAAGCTGGTGACTGAGTTTGGTAAAGTGTGTGAAATAAGAAAGTTAAGAGTAAATGTGAATAAGAGCAAGGTTATTAGGTACAGTAGGGTTGAGGGTCAAGTCAATTGGGAGGTAAGTTTGAATGAAGAAAAACTGGAGGAAGTAAAGTGTTTTAGATATCTGGGAGTGGATCTGGCAGTGGATGCAACCATGGAAGCGGAAGTAAATCATAGGGTGGGGGAGGGGGCGAAAATCCTGGGAAACTTGAAGAATGTGTGGAAGTCGAGAACATTATCTCGGAAAGCAAAAATGGGTATGTTTGAAGGAATAGTGGTTCCAACAATGTTGTATGGTTGTGAGGCGTGGGCTATGGATAGAGTTGTGCGCAGGAAGGTGGATGTGCTGGATATGGGATGTTTGAGGACAATATGCGGTGTGAGGTGGTTTGATCGAGTAAGTAATGTAAGGGTAAGAGAGATGTGTGGAAATAAAAAGAGCGTGGTTGAGAGAGCAGAAGAGTGTGTTTTAAAATGGTTTGGGCGCATGGAGAGAATGAATGAGGAAAGATTGACCAAGAGGATATATGTGTCGGAGGTGGAGGGAACGAGGAGAAGTGGGAGACCAAATTGGAGGTGGAAAGATGGAGTGAAAAAGATTTTGAGTGATCGGGGCCTGAACATGCAGGAGGGTGAAAGGCGGGCAAGGAATAGAGTGAATTGGATCGATATGGTATACCGGGGTCGACGTGCTGTCAATGGATTGAATCAGGGCATGTGAAGCGTCTGGGGTAAACCATGAAAGTTGTGTGGGGCCTGGATGTGGAAAGGGAGCTGTGGTTTCGGGCATTATTACATGACAGCTAGAGACCGAGTGTCAACGAATGGGGCCTTTGTTGTCTTTTCCTACCGCTACCTCGCACACATGAGGGGGGAGGGGGATGGTATTCCATGTGTGGCGAGGTGGCGACGGGAATGAATAAAGGCAGACAGTGTAAATTGTGTACATGGGTATATATGTATGTGTCTGTGTATATATAAATGTGTACATTGAGATGTATAGGTATGTATATTTGCGTGTGTGGACGTGTATGTATATACATGTGTATGGGGGTGGGTTGGGCCATTTCTTTCGTCTGTTTCCTTGCGCTACCTCGCAAACGCGGGAGACAACGACAAAGCAAAATAAAATATATATATATATATATATAGAGAGAGAGAGAGAGAGAGAGAGAGAGAGAGAGAGAGAGAGAGAGAGAGAGAGAGAGAGAGACATTATGACCTTAGATATGAATAAGGAGACTAGGAAATCTGGATTCTCGTGTTGACATGGAGTGATGGAGGCACAGCTTATATCAGTGTATACAGAAATATTTTTCATATCAGAATGTCTGTAATGCTCTTGTATGAGAAGGACTGGGACACCATCACTGCTAGATTTTGTCTTCATAAATGCTTCACAAGCATGGATCTTGAGTGCATCTTACGTGATTTATCCTAAAGCATTTACTTTTGTTGGGGTTAATGCATAACTTAACAAAGCAGAGATGAGACAAAGTTTAAAGAGGAAATAAACAGAAGTCGTGAAAACTACACCAAACTTTAAACATTTTGTGTCAGAATAGATTGGGAAATTAGGCAAAGTAACCAGAATTCTGACAATGTGTGGATCTATGTTACTTTCACTGTAGGGGTAGTAAATGAGTAAACCTAGTCTCAGATACAGAGGGAAAGTTGAAAAAGTGGGAGGTATGGTTTGGTAAGAAATGTCAAAAAACAAAGGTTTGAGAAGTGGTGTGACAGCATTTGCCTGGTATATGAAAGGACATGAAAGAGTGAGCAAAGAAACATTGAGAAGAATATGGACATGTCAAGGGAAAATCTAAAATTTCTCTGTGAATTCACCATGTGAAAATATTCAACTAAAGAACAGCTTTTCAGGTCAACGTGATCACATGCGCCATTTTGTGTCCTTTGAATTTAAACGCTTTAGATAAGACAGATTTTGTTTCTAGATCCTTAGTGATATTACACGGCTCACACACAGCAAGAATGATGGTAAGGCATTTATATCTGGATCATAAGCATAAGTGAAACCAAGAACAAAGATGGTTCCCATACTTTTTAATGACAAAATTTCACATGTTGCCAGTCTGCTCCCATTGGGGGTCTGTCTAAAATCACATAACTTCCCAGTTCCAAAACCGTTCATTTTTTTTCCATCAATTCTAAAGAAAAACTAGTCATGATTCAATATTCTTTTTCAGTTCAGTTATTAACGATTAACTGGCAATGTTGAGATAATGTAAATTGTATGCTCTGTAAAATTTCTTTACGGATTGAACATGGTGAATGACAGAGACCAAGCTGAATAAAACACACATATGGCAAAAAGATAGAAAAACAACTTCAATCTCTTTATCCATAATACCTTGCAGAGATAATTTCCTTACTCTTTTGCCATTTCGTTAAGTATCTTTCTCTTTTTGGTAACTGTAATGTCAGGATCGAGTTCATCTTGTTGTTGCCGGCTTTGAGATTCTCGAATTAGGAATATGTAGTTAGTCTGAGATATATTGATTTTAAACGGGTCCATCGCTGGCAGTTATTTCATTTGCAATATCTTCAACTTTTAAGTCACGGGGAAATCTGAACAAGTTAGAGATCTTGATACTTTTTTCTTCGTTGTCACTGATTACAGCATCATCGGTCTCTCTTGCTTTATTTAGAAACTATTCGCCATTTCCAGCGTTAGCAAGGTAGCGTTAAGAACAGAGGACTGGGCCTCTGAGGGAATATCCTCACCTGGCCTCATTCTCTGTTCCTTCTTTTGGAAAATAAAAAAAAAAAACGAGAGGGGAGGGTTTCCAGCCCCCCGCTCCCTCCCCTTTTAGTCGCCTTCTACGACACGCAGGGAATACGCTGGAAGTATTCTTTCTCCCCTATCCCCAGGGATATATATATATATATATATATATATATATACATACACGTCCACACGTGTATGTATATACGTGTATATATATATCTTTCTTTGCTTTCCTTCATACTATTCGCCATTTCCCGCGTTAGCGAGGTAGGGTTAAGAACAGCGGACTGGGCCTTTGAGGGAATATCCTCACCTGGCCCTCTTCTCTGTTCCTTCTTTTGGAAATTAAAAACAAAAAACGAGAGGGGAGGATTTCCAGCCCCCCGCTCCCTCCCCTTTTAGTCGCCTTCTACGACGCGCAGGGAATACGTGGAAAGAATTCTTTCTCCCGTATCCCCAGGGATAAGTAATCATATATTCACTCATATATCCATAGCACCTAATAAAACACATTTCTGCACAAGTAATTAGATACTAAGTAATCATTTATATTTATTTATTTATTTTGCTTTGTCGCTGTCTCCCGCGTTAGCGAGGTAGCGCAAGGAAACAGACGAAAGAATGGCCCAACCCACCCACATACACATGTATATACATACACGTCCACACACGCAGATATACATACCTATACATCTCAATGTACACACACAGACATATACATACATACACATGTACATAATTCATACTGTCTGCCTTTATTTGTTCCCATCTCCACCTCGCCACACATGGAATAACACCCCCCCCCCCATGTGTGCGAGGTAGCGCTAGGAAAAGACAACAAAGGCCCCATTCGTTCACACTCATTCTCTAGCTGGCATGTAATAATGCACCGAAACCACAGCTCCCTTTCCACATCCAGGCCCCACACAACTTTCCATGGTTTACCCCAGACGCTTCACATGCCCTGGTTCAATCCATTGACAGCACGTCGACCCCGGTATACCATATCGTTCCAATTCACTCTATTCCTTGCACGCCTTACACCCTCCTGCATGTTCAGGCCCCGATCACTCAAAATCTTTTTCACTCCATCTTTCCACCTCCAATTTGGTCTCCCACTTCTCCTCGTTCCCTCCACCTCTGACACATATATCCTCTTGGTCAATCTTTCCTCACTCATTCTCTCCATGTGACCAAACCATTTCAAAACACCCTCTTCTGCTCTCTCAACCACACTCTTTTTATTTCCACACATCTCTCTTACCCTTACATTACTTACTCGATCAAACCACCTCACACCACATTGTCTTCAAACATCTCATTTCCAGCACATCCACCCTCCTGCGCACAACTCTATCCATAGCCCACGCCTCGCAACATTGTTGGAACCACTATTCCTTCAAACATACCCATTTTTGCTTTCCGAGATAATGTTCTCGACTTCCAAACATTCTTCAAGGTTCCAAGAATTTTCGCCCCCTCCCCCACTCTATGATTCACTTCCGCTTCCATGGTTCCATCCGCTGCCAGATCCACTCCCAGATATCTAAAACACTTTACTTCCTCCAGTTTTACTCCATTCAAACTTACCTCCCAAATGACTTGACCCTCAACCCTACTGTACCTAATAACCTTGCTCTTACTCACATTTACTCTTAACTTTCTTCTTTCACACACTTTACCAAACTCAGTCACCAGCTTCTGCAGTTTCTTACATGAATCAGCCACCAGCGCTGTATCATCAGCGAACAACAACTGACTTCTCAAGCTCTCTCATCCACAACAGACTTCATACTTGCCCCTCTTTCCAAAACTCTTGCATTCACCTCCCTAACAACCCTATCCATAAACAAATCAAACAACCATGGAGGCATCACACACCCCTGCCGCAAACCTACATTCACTGAGAACCAATCACTTTCCTCTCTTCCTACACGTATACATGCCTTACATCCTCGATAAAAACTTTTCACTGCTTCTAACAACTTGCCTCCCACACCACATATTCTTAATACCTTCCACAGAGTATCTCTATCAACTCTATCACATGCCTTCTCCAGATCCATAAATGCTACATACAAATCCATTTGTTTTTCTAAGTATTTCTCACATACATTCTTCAAAGCAAACACCTGATCCACACATCCTCTACCACTTCTGAAACCACACTGCTCTTCCCCAATCTGATGCTCTGTACATGCCTTCACCCTCTCAATCAATACCCTCCCATATAATTTACCAGGAATACTCAACAAACTTATACCTCTGTAATTTGAGCACTCACTCTTATCCCCTTTGCCTTTTGTACAATGGCACTGTGCAAGCATTCCGCCAATCCTCAGGCACCTCACCATGAGTCATACATACATTAAATAACCTTACCAACCAGTCAACAATACAGTCACCCCCTTTTTTAATAAATTCCACTGCAATACCACCCAAACCTGCTGCCTTGCCGGCTTTCATCTTCCGTAAAGCTTTTACTACCTCTTTATTTACCAAATCATTTTCCCTAACCCTCTCACTTTGCACACCACCTCGACCAAAACACCCTATATCAGCCACTCTATCATCAAACACATTCAACAAACCTTCAAAATACTCACTCCATCTTCTCACATCACCGCTACTTGTTATCACCTCCCCATTTGCCCCCTTCACTGAAGTTTCCATTTGCTCCCTTGTCTTACGCACTTTATTTACCTCCTTCCAAAACATCTTTTTATTCTCCCTAAAACTTAATGATACTCTCTCACCCCCAACTCTCATTTGCCCTCTTTTCACCTCTTGCACCTTTCTCTTGACCTCCTGCCTCTTTCTTTTATACCTCTCCCACTCATTTGCATTTTTTTCCCTGCAAAAATCGTCCAAATGCCTCTCTCTTCTCTTTCACTAATAATCTCACTTCATCCCACCACTCACTACCTTTTCTAATCAACCCACCTCCCACGCTTCTCATGCCACAAGCATCTTTTGTGCAATCCATCACTGATTCCCTAAATACATCCCATTCCTCCCCCACTCCCCTTACCTCCTTTGTCCTCACCTTTTTCCTTTGTGTACTCAATCTCTCCTGGTACTTCCTCATACAAGTCTCCTTCCCAAGCTCACTTACCCTCACCACTCTCTTCACCCCAACATTCTCTCCTTTTCTGAAAACCCATAAAAATCTTCACCTTAGCCTCCACAAGATAATGATCAGACATCCCTCCAATTGCACCTCTCAGCACATTAACATCCAAAAGTCTCTCTTTCGTGCGTCTATCAATTAACACGTAATCCAATAACGCGCTCTGGCCATCTCTCCTACTTACATACGTATACTTATGTATATCTCGCTTTTTAAACCAGGTATTCTCAATCACCAGTCCTTTTTCAGCACATAAATCTACAAGCTCTTCACCATTTCCGTTTACAACACTGAACACTCCATGTATACCAATTATTCCCTCAACTGCCACATTACTCACCTTTGCATTCAAATCACCCATCACTATAACCCGGTCTTGTGCATGAAAACCACTAACACACTCATTCAGCTGCTCCCAAAACACTTGCCTCTCATGATCTTTCTTCTCATGCCCAGGTGCATATGCACTAATAATCACCCATCTCTCTCCATCAACTTTCAGTTTTCCCCATATCATATGGGGTAAAATATGGGGGGGGGGTAAACTAAGTAATCAATCCATCATATAACCTCTTTGTCGTATACCCTCCTATTATCTATAACAAAATTAAAAAAAATTCCTAAATACCTGTAAATAAAAGAGAACACTTGAGCTTTCACCTTGACTTTCTATTGCTCTGATAATTTTCGTCCCACAAAGGGGCCCCTAAAACCAAAATATGGCTATCTACATAAAAAAAGGTACAACATTCTTTTTTTTTTTTTTACAAAATCCAGGAGCATTACTTTTTTCCATTACTTTGTAATTAGCTTCAAAATACTTCCTCCCAGTAAAGACAAACTGTAAATGACCAACAGCTTATATGCTGCCAAGAGGCACAAAAAATATTTTGCTCAGGGATAAAATACTATCACTTTAAACTCATTTCCTAAATTTCACTGATCAAACCAAAGGAAGAGATGCTTGAGGATAAAAAAAACACTTCGCTTAGGGATGAAACACGATCACTTTAAACTTATTTCCAAACTTTCATTGATTAAACCAAAGCAAGAGACTGCTTGAAGATGGTAAACACATTGTGGACAGTAGTTTGATCTACCATTTTATGGTGGTCTAACTGTCTTGTTTGGGCCTGGTTTAAAAGCATGTCTTTGAATCTTTAGCGAGTTAAGCATAAAGCTGAAGTATAGCTCACAGACATATATATCTTAAAAGGATTACAGCTTAGATATTCCCATGTAATTCTGTGTCAGCTTTCAAAAATGTATCAGAGAAAAGGTATATGTTGCTTTGTAAGCAATTCAGAACATACATCACCTATGTACATGACCACAACTGCAACTTAGCACAGATATATTCTCACTCACACAGATGCATAGAGTATGATGGTTGTCTCAACCTCTTCCCCTATCCTCCCCCAAAATCTCTTCTCTCCAAGGAGGAGGGGAGAGGGGGGGGGGGGGGGAGCTGGAGGATAGAAACATCAGTGCAGGTCATGCCTCATGGGAGGGCAAGGTTTCCGCAGTAGGCTGGACGCGGAGTGGGTGTGCTTGAGAGAATCATTATGAGTTTTATATTCCATAACTGTATTGGGAGGAAGGTTAAGAACTCGCTTCAAAGTGTTACGGATTCGTCCTGTTGTTACTGTGTCCTGTGCAGTTCGATTCCAAATAGAGATAATGTCCTCCTGAAATCTTACTGATATGACAGCACCACAGATCTCATCTCCAACCATGAAGTGTTCACCTAGCATTGCCAATATCATGTTCTCCCAACACCGTGAAGCCAGTCCTTGGCGTAAACGAACAATCCATTTCCCTCCATTCTTATTCCCAACATCTTCCCACATGGGCTTTATTCCATCTTTAAAGATATGTATATCCGAGTGTGAAGTTAGGTCAACAGGAAGGACTAAACGACTATCGTAACCCCAAAACTGTTCCACTGATGCAAATCTTCCAAGTAACCTGAGGTTCTGGTCATAATTTTGTGTTGCAGTCTGCTCTCCTGGTGCTCGACGACTGAACCATATACAATAAGTATACTGCACTCTATGCTCCCCACACTTAACTTCAACTGGTGGCAATGGTTTTTCTGTCTCCTTTGAGTCGCGATTTCCACCCTCTTCTTCACCCGAGTCATCATTAGATTTACGAGCATCGTATTTGTTCACCATGGTGGACATGATATAAGAGTTGTCAACTACACAGTACTGTATTTATTTTATTTTGCTTTCTTGCTGTCTCCCGCGTTAGCGAGGTGGCGCAAAGAAACAGACGAAATTAATGGCCCAAATCCACCCAAATACACATGTATATACATATGCGTCCACACACGCACATATACATGCCTATACATCTCAACGCATATATACATATACACAAACAGACATATACATATATACACATGTACATAATTCATACTGTCTGCCCTTATTCATTCCTGTCGCCACCCCGCCACATATGAATATGACAACCCCCTCCCCCCGCATGTGTGCGAGGTAGCACTAGGAAAAGACAACAAAGGCTACATTCATTAACACTCAGTCTTTAGCTGTCAGATATAATGCAACGAAACCCAAGCTCCCTTTCCACATCCAGGCCCCACAGAACTTTCCATGGTTTACCCCAGACACTTCACACACCCTGGTTCAATCCATTGACTATACGTCGACCCCGGTATACCGCATCGTTCTAATTCACTCTATTCCTTGCACGCCTTTCACCCTCCTATATGTTCAGGCCCCGATCACTCAAAATCTTTTTCACTCCGTCTTTCCACCTCCAATTTGGTCTCCCACTTCTAGTCGTTCCCTCCACCTCTGACACATATATCCTCTTTGTCAATCTCTCCTCACTCATTCTCTCCATGTGACCAAACCATTTCAAAACACCCTCTTCTGCTCTCTCAACCACACTCTTTTTACTATCACACATCTCTCTTACCCTTTCATTACCTACTCGATCAAACCACCTAACACACATATTGTCCTCAAACATCTCATTTCTAACACATCCACCCTCCTCCGCACAACTCTATCCATAGCCCACGCCTCGCAACCATATAACATTGTTGGAACCACTATTCCTTCAAACATACCCATTTGTGCTTTCCGAGATAACGTTCTCACCTTCCACACATTTTTAACGCTCCCAGAACTTTCGCCCCCTCCCCCACCCTATGATCCACTTCCGCTTCCAAGGTTCCATCCGCTGCCAGATCGACTCCCAGATATCTAAAACACTTCACTTCCTCCAGTTTTTCTCCATTTAGATGTACCTCCCAAATGACTTGTCCATCAACCCTACTGTACATAATAACCTTGCTCTTATTCACATTTACTCTTAACTTTCTTCTTTCACACACTTTACCAAACTCAGTCACCAACTTCTGCAGTTTCTCACATGAATCAGCCACCAGCGCTGTATCATCAGCGAACAACAACTGACTCACTTCCCAAGCTCTCTCATCCACAACAGACTTCATACTTGCCCCTCTCTCCAAAACTCTTGCATTCACCTCCCTAACAACCCTATCCACAAACAAATTCAACAACCAAGGAGACATCACACACCCCTGCCGCAAACCTGCATTCACTGAGAACCAATCACTTTCCTCTCTTCCTACACGTACACATGCCTTACATCCTCGATAAAAACTTTTCACTGCTTCTAGCAACTTGCCTCCCACACCATATATTCTTAATACCTTAAACAGACCATCATTATCAACTCTATCATATACCTTCTCCTGATCCATAAGTGCCACACACAAATCCATTTTTTCAAAGCAAAAACCTGATCCACACATCCTCTACCACTTCTGAAACCGAACTGCTCTTCCCAAATCTGATGCTCTTTACATGCCTTCACCCTCTCAATCAATACTCTCCCATATAATCTCCAGGAATACTCAACAAACGTATACCTCTGTAATTTGAGAACTCACCTTTATCCCCTTTGCCTTTGAACAATGGCACTATGCAAGTATTCCACCAATCCTCAGGCACCTCACCATGAATCATACATACATTAAATAACCTTACCAACCAGTCAAGCAGGACAAGAGAGAGAGCTTTGGGACGAGAGTCAAGCAGGACAGGAGAGAGAGGCTTGGCAGGAGAGAGAGGCTTGGCAGGAGAGTGAGGCTTGGCAGGAGAGAGAGGCTTGGCAGGAGAGTGAGGCTTGGCAGGAGAGTGAGGCTTGGCAGGAGAGTGAGGCTTGGCAGGAGAGTGAGGCTTGGCAGGAGAGTGAGGCTTGGCAGGAGAGTGAGGCTTGGCAGGAGAGAGAGGCTTGGCAGGAGAGAGAGGCTTGGCAGGAGAGAGAGGCTTGGCAGGAGAGAGAGGCTTGGCAGGAGAGAGAGGCTTGGCAGGAGAGAGAGGCTTGGCAGGAGAGAGAGGCTTGGCAGGAGAGAGAGGCTTGGCAGGAGAGAGAGGCTTGGCAGGAGAGAGAGGCTTGGCAGGAGAGAGAGGCTTAGCAGGAGAGAGAGGCTTAGCAGGAGAGCGAGGCTTGGCAGGAGAGCGAGGCTTGGCAGGAGAGCGAGGCTTGGCAGGAGAGTGAGGCTTAGCAGGAGAGTGAGGCTTTGAAGTAGAGAGAAGCTCAGTATAAGAGAATGCTAAACATGAGATGGTCTTGTGGTGGGAGATGCTGGACACGAGAGACCTTTGATGGAGAGTGAGGCTGTGAAAGAGGAATAGACTTTGTACGATGAAAACGAAAGTGAGGCTTGTGATGAAGGTTAGGTTGAACACGAGAGAGAAGCCTGGGTTGAGAGAGGCGAGACAAGAGAGCCTTCATGGGAGAGAGAGGTAGTGACGAGAGAGAGGCTTGGGATGGAAGATGCTGGAAACAGATAGCTTGGGAGAGAGAGAGAGAGAGAGAGAGAGAGAGAGAGAGAGACAGACAGACAGACAGAGAGAGAGGCATGGCTTTGAAGTAGAGAGAGGCTTGGGTTGGGTGAGGTTATAAAGAGAGGCTTGGGAGGGAGGAGGTGTAAACCTGTGAATGGGAAAGAAGTTTGTGATGAGAGAGGCTGATCATGAGAGAGAGGCTTGGGGTGGGAGATGCTGGACACCAGAGTTTGGGACGAGACTGAACTTGGAAAAGAAGGATCTCGCATAAGCGAGGCTGGACACGAGAGATATGCTTGGAATGTGAGAAAATGCAGTGAAGTAGAGAGAGGCTTGGGATGAGAGAAGGTGGATATGGGATAGACCCCTGGGATAAGAGCTAGGCTGGACATGAGAGGGAGGCCCGGGATGAGAGTGAGGCTTTTAAGGAGACAGAAGCTTGGGATGAGGGAGGCTGGACATGAGGGGCGCTTGGGATGAGAATGGTGCTGTGAATGAGACAGTCTTATGATAAGAGAAGCTGGACACAAGGAAGGGGTTGAGGAAACGTAAGGCTGTGAAGGAGAGAGAGGTTTGCTGTGAGAAAGGCTGGACACGAGAGAAACGCTTGGGATGAAAGTTACGATGGATACGAGAGACATCGGATGAGAGAGACGGTGAAGGAGAGATAGCCTCCGGATGAGAGAGTTTGGACACGAGAGGAAGGTTTAGGGCGACAGCAAGAGTTGATACGAGAGATAAGCTAAGGATGAAGCCAGGCCAGGCGCGAGAAAGGCTTGGAGTTACATGGATACACAGAGCACACAGCTAGGTGGTCTGGCCTTAACACTGCTTAACAAAATGTATTGCCCTTAACAGCAGTAGAAGAAACGGAGAGCAAAGCAAAGGCTCCCTCCCCGACCCTCCACTCCCTCCGGCAACACGCAGCTCGGAAAACATGTAGAAAAAATACCTTGCAGGATTAAGATGCCTGAAGGAAATGTTTACATGAAAGTCATAAGGTAGAATGAAGATGAATATGTCATGCATGCCATCACCAACGACATGCATCCCTTCACTTTCTGTTATAAAGACACTAGTAAGGATAAACTTAAGCTCCAGCCTCCCGACTTACCATGACTATATTATTCCTAATGTTGAAGAATGATATTATAAATCTTACTTACTCTCACAAAGCAGGTGACATGGGGTAATCAATGTTGGTATGTTACCTGGCCAGGGAGAGATCAGTGGTTGAGAAGGTAGCATGATATACCACTGCGTTATGATAACTGATTAACTGAATTATTCCATACTAGAGAGTGACAAATGATGATCAAGACTAATTTTGAGAGAGAGAAGATAGACACGAGAGAGAGGCTTGATATAAGAAGTAGGCTGCACACGAGAGAGAGAATCCCTGGATGGAACCCGACACACAATGTAGTGTGGTCGGGTCGAGCTGGAGAAGGACCAGCCTGGCGAGGAAGTGAGGGTGTCCACTGTTGTGGGAGTTGGTGTAAGGCTCATGGCAGCTTTAGTCTCCTCCAGGAAGCTCGAAACCTCATCGATGACCAACCGGTGACGCTGCGGGATTACTTCAAGATCATCTTACTCGTAGAGCCGTACCGGACTCTGTGCGAGATGTAATGAACGTAGACGATCCGTCTTTACATCATAAAGTATTATTCTTTCACAGGAGAGGAGTAGAAGTAACCCAGTCCAACTTGCGCCCCAGCTGCCTAACGAGCGTTACAACCATGCTAAGTGCCCTTCGCCCAACTACCGCACCACACACTACATCCTACAATACCTGAAGACTTACGAAGCTGAAGACCTTCAGCAGAAATAGCTAAAGGAAATTGAGAGTACTTTCTAACTTTAATCACTAATGTAGTAATCTATGATTATGCATCAGATAATACATGTGTATGATATATGGGGATAGGGGAGAAAGAATACTTCCCACGTATTCCCTGCGTGTCGTAGAAGGCGACTAAAAGGGGAGGGAGCGGGGGGCTGGAAATCCTCCCCTCTCGTTTTTTTTAATTTTCCAAAAGAAGGAACAGAGAATTGGGCCAGGTGAGGGTATTCCCTCAAAGGCCTAGGCCTCTGTTCTTAACGCTACCTCGCTAATGCGGGAAATGGCGAATAGTTTGAAAGAAAAAAAAAAAAAAAAATATATATATATATATATATATATATATATATATATATATATATATCATACCGACCTCCAATAACCCGGGTCCCCTGCGTAGGAGGCGTGAGCCTACTGCTGGGCTATGATCACCCCTTAAAAGAGAAACGACTAATAGAGTACTATGTGATCGAATACCCTTCGTCTCCTGTTGGAGCAACAATGCTTTTGCTGGTTGCGTGAGCCTGTGGACTCTCTCGCTTTCTCTCTCTCTATTTCTTTATCTTACGCTGCTGTCTAGGGACCTACTGGATCCTACGGTGGGTGGAAGTAGGGTCTGTATTAGCTCAGAAGAGCCCGGAGTGACGCACACCTCAATTAAGAGCGGGTTCGTGCGCGAACAAAGTGTCAGCAGCAGCCTACAGAGTCGCCGTGGGATTGTATAAGCATGCAGGAGTACCCACGGTTTGAGGGTCGTGGTTAGTTAGGGCTGTTACGGGAGATCTTCATAAATCCTCCAAGATAGGCTCATTAATTTCAGCATAGCGGGCTCACTCTCACCCACCCGCGACTCACACAGGCGTGAGGATGACAGTGGGGACCACCTGCTGACAAGGAAGATGAAGGAGCTCAAGCAGCTGAATGATCAGTTGAAGCGCAAACACACTCCCACCGACGCCACCGGAGTTTTCGTAGAAGGCGTCTCCTCCACCCAGGTTTCCTCAGGCGCCTCTACCTCCGCCTGTGTTTCCTGTGTCGCTGCTGCCAGTGTCTCCGACGATACTACCACTGGTATCTCTGACGCACTTTACGCCACTGATGATGAAGGTCTGGACAATAGTCAGGGAGAGAATAAAAATCACTTAGGGGAACTCTGAACAACAAGTAGGCTCCGAAGACTCCTGTCACCGTACCAGGCAACAACTCCGCGGAGACACCTCTCTCAAAGTACAAGATCGGAAATTCCTAGAAATCAACTTACGCTACGATAACGAAAATAGAAAAGGAAATCCCCGGTTTAAATTTACAGTTCGACATACCTGAAGGAGGAAATGATTATTCACCCCAAAGATGGAGAGTTCCGCTCAAGCCCTGGAGAGACTGTTGCAAACCCTCCACAGAGGTGGAAGCTACAAGTCTCGACCCGGCCCTGGAGGAAACCAAATCGGTTATCCTCAAATATCCCAAAGAATTTCCCCTTGAACCCAACATGAATCACACCAAAGTTCTGAAAGCAGAGTTGCCCTCCACAGGCAGACAAGAAGACCACCAGAAAACAAGTGATAACGCACTACGGACTATCGCCAGCCTCCACAGATCAAGATTTGGGGAAGTACGAGGTACGGACCTACGTACCAGAACCACTGTGATGCTACCGCTGCCAAAAGTAAATGCAATCGTAAGGGCTTTATACGTTGGGCCGAGCCAGCGGCAAAAATGGTGGTCACAAAAAAGCAGCAGAACGCGGCGAAGGAATGAGAACCAAAGTCAATCAAAAACAAGGAACACAGGAAAATATAGACTTGTATCTTCTCTTACTGTCAATGAGAAATTCTTTCCTCTCCAGCTCCAGTACTCTCTCTGGCTTAACAGTTGAATCCTCTTCTATACGCAGAAGAGAAACTCTTTAAATGTTTAGAGTGCGAGAGAAGTTTTATGAAACAGTATCTTAAAAAGCACATGCGAGTACACACTGGTGAGAAGCCAGAATGTGAGAACTTTCATAAAAACAAGTTAATGAAATACCTTAGAATTCATACGAGAGAGAAGCCATACGTGTCCACAGTGCGAAAAAGGCTTCGATGAGAAGAATGCTTTAGTAAACTATACGAGACTGCACACAGGTGAGAAACTTTTCCCTTTCCCGACACACTACAAATTCTGAGTCATCATCTACAGAGGAGGAACCAACCACTACCGCCAATGACGTTTCCGTCGACGACGAAAAATATGGATTCGGGACGAAGGTCAAGAAAAAATGCCGCCGTACCTCTGAGAATAACAGGAGGTTTCCAAAGCTCTGGCCAATACAACCAGTACTTGTAACAAAGTTCAGGACATTGAACACGACGCATAATATCTACGCTGCCATAGCAAGGATCGAGAGAGATTTTCAGACCAACTTTACTGTAAGACCCAACCTCAAAGGAAAGATGTCATCTATTCTTAAGATTCGTAATCTGCCATAGCTCTGGACCTCCACCACAGTTACCTGTACCAAACTGGAGCCATCCTTAAGAAAACCAAATCTGTAGTCCTCGGGTATCGGAAGGAGTTTCCTCTTACCTTTCGAGAACAATTCCAAGGTTCTTAATGCGGAAAGATGATCCTCAGCGCCAAACAAAGACAGTCATGACACGGACTGTCCTGATTACGGACCACAAACCGTCACTACCAAGCAACATCAACTTCAAGACCCGGTGCAAATAAGATGTGCGGCCATACGTTGCAGAGCCTCTCAAATGCTATCGATGCCAACGATTGGTCACTTGCAGCCGCCACCACAACATATCATGCAGGAGCCCTCCCAACCAAGGCTGGACACCTGCAGAGTCGAGCAGTTCCCCGGCTTTCCTGGAACTCCCTGTTACCCAGAGTGGAGCAGCAAAGACATCTCCGCCCGTAATAGAGACCACAACAACACGAGAAATTATCCTAGAACGCATTGTACACGTCTCGGATCCCACTAAAGTTCTGACCAACTTCACCGATGGCGTAGCCACACTCTTGGATCACAAGATTCAGGCTACACAGCTATCCATGCTGACGGGAAGTGTCTCAGCACGTAGCCACTGTTCCTGCTCCAGCCACAACAGAGACAACCACTCGCAAGGATGCAAGACAAACCCGAAAGCCATTCAACCCCGAAAAAAAAAAAAAACAAGAAAAAGGGACAAAGAGCACCAACGTCAACCAGGATGAAGATAGACTTGCCAGTACCGCCGACCCACAAGGCAGCTCAAAAGCCGACCAAAGTTGACACTATAAAACATTTCTTAGAATGCTCCTTGACCTCGGACCTGGACCTCGTCGACCCGGCACCAGAATCGCGCACGTCCCATAAGGAACACCAGTGAAGATGAGTTACATGGAGGAAGGCAGGAGGACAAGGAGGCAGAATTGACGACCAAATTATTTGCACGAAGATTCTCTCCTGGAATATCCTGGAAATTAGGAATGACTCGGCTTCTACAAACAGCGTTGCACCAAGACAGATGTCATACTGCTCCAGGAGACAACTCCAGGAGCATCACACACTTTAGTGGGTTCCATGTCATTAGAAAACACTTCCCCCTTCCACCAACATGGAGGATTCTCGTCAAGTTACATCCCCTGCGCCGAGATCATGCAACCTACACCGTGGTCAAGACGTGGTACACACGCCATTAGAATTTCTCTGCTAGACCGCAACGTCATCACATACAACATATACAAGAGCAGTACAACGTCCCTAGACGTGACAATTGTCAGCCTCAGCTAAGAAACACTGCACACTAATAGGAGGGGATATCAAGGCCCTTCATCCCTCCCCGAACTCAAGAAGCCCCACCAACGAAGACGGGCTTCACCTATAGCTAACACTACAGGAATCACCTTTACTAAACAATGGTGATCCCATCCACATAAGGGGAGGAAGGCTGGATATTGCCTTCCTCTAGCTCGCTGGAGCCCTCGGCCTACTGGCAGGTATAATCAGCTTTGACGAATAACCACTTTGCCACGCTGGCTACACTTGGGATCAGCAAGTTGCCCCCGCTACCACCGCTAGGATGGATATAACTCCCAGAAGGTGAACTGGGAGCTCTTCTGGAAACGCCTGGAAGTGTGGTGTACAAGAGAACCGCAGGCTAACCCCACACAACTGGACAAGATAAACCCGTTTAGGGGATTAATAGAGTCCTTTCAAGAAGATGCCGATCTGGATATCTGGAAGATCAGACAACAAACTGCTGATATTACCACTACTGCAGAGTGAAGTAACTTAACCAAGGAGTAAACAAAGCCAGGAAACAACTACACGAGACACTCAAACCCCATGAATCCTATGCTTCAGCACTAACGAGTCAACCCGTGATGGTGACCATTGCCACAGGTTGCTGAACCACATATCACGACTCCATACGAATTCCAGCATGAACAGACAAAATCTCAGATGACCATGACAAAGGCCTCATTCCAAAATCACTTACCCTATTCGAGAGAGAGAGAGAGAGAGAGAGAGAGAGAGAGAGAGAGAGAGAGGATATTCGACATGCTTAGTGCAAAGTTCGTTCACAGTCCGTCGAGCGAGTGTCCATTTTACTCGGGGACAACTTCAGTTGGTCTCTGGAAACGTATCGTAGTCGTATCGGCAACGGATAGCAAATAACTCACAGCCATGGCCTTTTTATACACTATCCTTCCTGCTAGAAGTAAACGTCAGGCGGAGATTCAATATTATGCAGAAAAATAATCTAAACAGTGGCAAACCAAGAGCAGTAATGGACTGCTATATTTTCAAAGCAAACTCTGCAAATCGGACGGAAAAGTTGGCAGATCAGTAATGGAAAAACATGCACCAAGAGCCGACCATGTGGAGGATGTAGGATGCCTTGAGAATACAGTATGTATTATGGATATACCAGCTGGTAGTGCTTACAGCAAGGCAAGATAAATGCGATGGAAGGAGAGTATGTGAATCCAGTGTTTAGTGATGGAAATATATCCCAGAAAACATCTTATCGTGTTCGCTGCCAACGGTGCAAATGTGATAAGAGTTCACTCACTTTCAACACTATTGAAACAACGTCAAACCTATTTGATGAAAGGCACGTGTCACTGGTTTCATTTGTGTACATCATGTGCGTGTAAATCACTGCCAAGATGGACTGAAGATATGGTTTGTGATATTTTTGTCTCGTATGCAGTCCATGGCCATGAGAGAATTCCAAAAATCAATCATTGTGAAGACCTAAGATGCTACACCCGTTCCAACGTAGATGGCTGTCACTGCATTGTGTTGTAAAACTTCCTCAAACAACTCCCCGCACAGATTCTCTAACAACTTTAGAAGATCGACCACTACCAGCTGCTGAATCTCCCCCGCGAAAACTTAATACTACAACCAGTTGGCTGTATTGTCAGCTTCTCGATTACGTCTCACCTCTCTACAATGACCTGAACAAGGAGATGCTGCTGCTAGCGGTGAATCCAAAGGTTTATGCACTCCAGATCAGAGTCTTCGCAATACTTTACCCACCACAGTCGATAGCTGCTTCAAACAAAGCTATCCAAGGTCCAGTCCATTATCAAAAGTGGTAGCGAGAGATCCAGCTAATTTCCTTCCACATAAGTGTACCTGAGAGGTCATGGATGATGACTCCATACTACCACCAAACCTTCTATTCCAAACAAATTCCTCTGATCTCACGCTTCAGAAAAATGCATGTTATTCATATTCCTGAGCAAAGAAAGTGTCTAAATTTGGACTTAACACAACAACCTACCAACTATACAGACTCCCCATGAAATTCTTGCTTCCCATCAAAACTACTACGCACTCCTCACTAATAATCTTGCGCTACCACAAACCCAACTGCCCAGGCCACCACCAGCACCACCTAAACGCTTTCCTAGATTCTCCAAACCCTATCGCTCTCGTAATCAAAGATTATAAATCCTTTACCACGACTCCATCCACCACCTCCCAGACCATCACTTATCAAATTGTCAAAAGTGATCAATAACTAAAATCTTGCAATCCATCGTGCTCGGCTACTACAATAACCACTGCTCGATTGCTACTCTCGAACATGATCGATCCGATGTGATTCTAAACTGCACATTATGGGTTTACATCCCGACAAACACCAGACGCACAGCACTAAGGAGTGGCCATTCTTGTATTAAGCACAACAGAACACGAATACCTCAACCTCCTGGCGGTTTCAACATTTTCCAGCAGTCAAGATAGACTGTACTGTTCTGTTATCCTTTGCATTACATATACTCGACCTAACACTAGCATCCTTACACGGCCTATGTTGTTACAAACCTCACACATACCCCTCTAGTTTCTAACTTATTTTACCGCTCAACAAAAAGATTTCACTACAATGGAAGCAATGCTCAGTGATGACCTATATTCTCTACATTCTCTCAAATGTGTTTACTTCCTAGGACCGGATTTTCACACCTGCTGCTCTGGCACACGAGGGAAAGGCAGACTAGACATTGTCTTAAACAGTAGCATCAATTACCTTCATCACTTTCCATCTCTCGGGCATCGATGTGGGTCCGATCGGATTCCCTTCTACCTTCACCTGTTATCTAACCTTATACTCATCTAATAAACATCATTATTACAACAAGGCAGACTGGGACACTTTCAAAAACTCAATCACATACGGGAACAATGACGAAAAGTATTCACATTAATCAGTAAATCATATGCAGCTGACAACAGTCTAAATCACATACTCCAAGATACTGCTCCCTCCCTTGTGCCAAAACCAAGTCTTCTCTGGTGCTACCGTCGACGATCTGACCAAAACAGACACCGATTAGGCCTAGTACACTGCGATCTCTACCCTAAGCAACCACAATCAACGGCCTCAGACAGAGCCATAGAACATCACCACAACAGAGGTAAACCAAATAAAATCTCACGACTCTAGGAAATAAATCTGGAAACTCAGAGACTCAAAACAGATTTCAACGGGCTGAAAATTACTATTTTATATCAAAACCCTCAAGACATTGTCAACATCTTTCACAGACGCTGAGAGGGCATTTTTCAACCGCATCCCTAAATTCCTTACCTTATAACAGAAATCGTTGCGCAGCATATACAAATAGACTCAGCCACTTTTACCCAGATCAAATCATACACTTTCATTCCCTCACAGAAAACCACTTACTCTCACCTATTATGTTCAACAATGTGAAATTTCTCCTAAAATCACTTGAAGTAGCCCCAGGTATCTGAGACATTGGTTATGAATTATACATATTCCTGATAACACTAATAAAGCCATTACCGTGCTCTTCAGACCACAGGACAACGAAAGACAAGAAAAAGAAGTTCTTTGCAGCCAGATTCCAAGAGTTGAAAAATATGACGGACACCACATGAGCTTCTTACCAGGAGTCGTTCAAAGTGGTGAAAGCATCTTGAGAGTTGTCACTGCTTATTGCCAAAGTAAAGGCGGCTCACTATGGAAGAGATTAATGAAATCATGCTAGTGAACTACAAATATTGTGCTTGGCGCAGATCCACAAAAAGTTATCCAAGATTTCACTTTCTGGTAACACTGAAGCGTCGCGTTGATGAACTTCTAGATGACAAAGTACAAATTATACAAGTGAGAATCCCAGAGTTTTGGAACAGCACAACAAAACCACTGATGCTGACCAAAGCTTTCAACTGCTTGTTTATCCTACATTAGAGGATGAAGGAGTTGTGAAAGAATCTTTCTCTGGAAAGCACTGGAGACCACGTGAAAAGCTTCTAGTATCTTTGAAAGTTCCCCAAGAAAATTATCTTCCATGGGAAACGTTATGTTGGAGTGTCCAATGACTGTGCCCTAACAATGCTTGTCTCTCGTTGGGGATTCATAGAATTGGTCAAAGAAAAGAATGGAGCCATAACTGGGACTCTTGCCTCATCCACAGATGAGCACTTGCTGGTAAAACCCTTTAAGAAAACATGTAATTCATCTTTCAAGATGACCTACGCAATTCATTGAATTGGTTAATAGAAGTTGATTATTTTGTGAAGATCTTTATATTCTGGCCTCTTTGCAGCTCTCTGCACAGATCTAGTTGCTGATCATAAAATTCTCCTGCTTCCACATGGAAGCCCGCTAGCTTTGAAAAGGAATCGTGTCGAGTCGGCTCAATGAACGCAAATATGAAGAGCAACTCTTCCCTATAAAGCCAGAAACAAGATCTGTATGACGCATTTACAAGCGAAGAGATTTAGTGTTCACTAGCATACCTTGGACATATTTCCGAGACTATCAACAAACTCAATTTACAATGACAAGAAACGCAATCATTGTGCATTATGATGTAATCATTGTGCATTATGATGTAATCAGAGGTCTCAATCATTGTGCATTATGATGTAATCATTGTGCATTATGATGTAATCATTGTGCATTATGATGTAATTAGAAGTCTCAATCATTGTGCATTATGATGTAATCATTGTGCATTATGATGCAATCACTGTGCATTATGATGTAATCACTGTGCATTATGATGTAATCACTGTGCATTATGATGTAATCATTGTGCATTATGATGTAATCACTGTGCATTATGATGTAATCACTGAGCATTATGATGTAATCATTGTGCGTTATGATCTAATCACTGTGCATTATGATGTAATCACTGTGCATTATGATGTAATCATTGTGCATTATGATGTAATCATTGTGCATTACGATGTAATCATTGTGCATTATGATGTAATCAGAGGTCTCAAGGAGGAGAAGACTCGGTTTTGGAGAGGGCAGAACATTTTCATCGTGCAGGAAGTCCCTGCTGAGAGGAAAGATCAGTTTGGTCTGGACACAACGAAAAAATCTCTCTCATCTGCATTCCGTTGACGAGGAATCTATGCGCCATTTTCCATATCTTTGTGTTGGAAATTGGCGTGGTGTCCATTTAACATTGACTTTGTGTTGGAAATTGGCGTGGTGTCCATTTAACATTGACTTTGTGTTGGAAATTGGCGTGGTGTCCATTCAACATTGACTTTGTGTTGGAAATTGGCGTGGTGTCCATTCAACATTGACTTTGTGTTGGAAATTGGCGTGGTATCCATTTAACATTGACTTTGTGTTGGAAATTGGCGTGGTGTCCATTTAACATTGACTTTGTGTTGGAAATTGGCGTGGTGTCCATTTAACATTGACTTTGTGTTGGAAATTGGCGTGGTGTCCATTTAACATTGACTTTGTGTTGGAAATTGGCGTGGTGTCCATTCAACATTGACTTTGTGTTGGAAATTGGCGTGGTATCCATTTAACATTGACTTTGTGTTGGAAATTGGCGTGGTGTCCATTCAACATTGACTTTGTGTTGGAAATTGGCGTGGTATCCATTTAACATTGACTTTGTGTTGGAAATTGGCGTGGTGTCCATTTAACATTGACTTTGTGTTGGAAATTGGCGTGGTATCCATTTAACATTGACTTTGTGTTGGAAATTGGCGTGGTGTCCATTTAACATTGACTTTGTGTTGGAAATTGGCGTGGTGTCCATTTAACATTGACTTTGTGTTGGAAATTGGCGTGGTATCCATTTAACATTGACTTTGTGTTGGAAATTGGCGTGGTGTCCATTTAACATTGACTTTGTGTTGGAAATTGGCGTGGTGTCCATTAACATTGACTTTGTGTTGGAAATTGGCGTGGTGTCCATTTAACATTGACTTTGTGTTGGAAATTGGCGTGGTGTCCATTTAACATTGACTTTGTGTTGGAAATTGGCGTGGTGTCCATTTAACATTGACTTTGTGTTGGAAATTGGCGTGGTGTCCATTCAACATTGACTTTGTGTTGGAAATTGGCGTGGTGTCCATTCAACATTGACTTTGTGTTGGAAATTGGCGTGGTATCCATTCAACATTGACTGTGTTGGAAATTGGCGTGGTGTCCATTCAACATTGACTTTGTGTTGGAAATTGGCGTGGTATCCATTTAACATTGACTTTGTGTTGGAAATTGGCGTGGTATCCATTTAACATTGACTTTGTGTTGGAAATTGGCGTGGTGTCCATTTAACATTGACTTTGTGTTGGAAATTGGCGTGGTATCCATTTAACATTGACTTTGTGTTGGAAATTGGCGTGGTGTCCATTTAACATTGACTTTGTGTTGGAAATTGGCGTGGTGTCCATTCAACATTGACTTTGTGTTGGAAATTGGCGTGGTATCCATTTAACATTGACTTTGTGTTGGAAATTGGCGTGGTGTCCATTTAACATTGACTTTGTGTTGGAAATTGGCGTGGTGTCCATTTAACATTGACTTTGTGTTGGAAATTGGCGTGGTGTCCATTTAACATTGACTTTGTGTTGGAAATTGGGCGTGGTGTCCATTTAACATTGACTTTGTGTTGGAAATTGGCGTGGTGTCCATTTAACATTGACTTTGTGTTGGAAATTGGCGTGGTGTCCATTCAACATTGACTTTGTGTTGGAAATTGGCGTGGTGTCCATTTAACATTGACTTTGTGTTGGAAATTGGCGTGGTGTCCATTTAACATTGACTTTGTGTTGGAAATTGGCGTGGTGTCCATTTAACATTGACTTTGTGTTGGAAATTGGCGTGGTGTCCATCTAACATTGACTTTGTGTTGGAAATTGGCGTGGTATCCATTTAACATTGATGTGGGGTAGTTAACGGATCCTGTGCAAGATGCAGCCATCGAATTTATGCGCGACGCGAGTGCAAATGGTAAGTTTGAAACCATGAGTATGGAAGAGCTCTGGGTCAAATAACTGCCAGTCTACCCAAAACTTGGCGAGGGAACACTTCGTTTCAGGATGTTCTCTTCTATTCTATCTCTGCCAAGTTGGCTTTTCAACTCTCATTGTACTGGACACAAAACAGCGTAATCTAACGAATGCTAGAAAACTACTTGCGTAGTGCTTTTTTATCCCCGAAACCTATAATTTCTGAAAGAATGGTAGCAACATCACCTCGCTGAATGCACAAGATTCAAATCATCCTTTAACTCCAGTATGGTAATAGTTAAAGATTATTAGCAGAATCGACAGTTTAAATGCATTGTTTGCATATGATTTTTTTGCTCTAATGGGTTTACTAGATTTAACGTGTTTTTGGTTTCTATGATATTGGGTGTAATTTGGCTTTGGCTCACGTAAGTGTTGGCCAAAATAAATACTTATACACTTGATACATGTTATGTTTTGACATTATTTCTATCTAATTTGTCCTCATCCATGCTCACGAGATACAAGGCTACATAAATTACGAATTAGCTGATCCTCAATACTAAAACACAACACAAAATGTCAAATTCTTCAAAAGAAATGGAGTGGGGTGGGGGGTTGAGCGAGTATTTCGTGAAAGCCAACAGGCGAGAGTCATGAAGGCTTGAGAAACACTGATCCAAGTGTATCAGACGATAAAACTAAACTTATCCAAGAAAAAAAAAATCGCCAGGGAAACCTGCAACGAAAATTTCGTTCATTTACTGTAACAACTGCCCGGCAGCGATGACCGAACTCGGAAAATCTTCACTATTTGTTCATGGACCGAATACATAAACGCCTCTCGGAAGAGCTTTAGGAGAAAATAATATTCATGAGAGTCAGTCGTCTGTCATGCAAACCAACAATACAGAACTTACTAACACTTGTGCCTTTTACGCCCTGCTTTGTAAATCTAACTTCTGAAATGCAGACATGTTAAGGATGAGCAGAGATAATACACTAATTCAATTTACGATGACCATTATGATCCAAGTTACCTAATTCAGAACGTGAACTTGCCGTAGCCCTGACCAGGGGAGGATGGTACCACCTGCTACATTATACTACACAATCCTCGTCTTGCACTATATATATATATATATATATATATATATATATATATATATATATATATAAGAGTCAAGTGGCAGATTACCTCTAGGACGACTACTAGTATCATCCTAATACCCAAACAACCAACTACCCTTCATATCTACATCTGTACGAGATGTTATGCTAAACCTTTTGAGAGTATGGTCCTCTGTCGTCACTTAGAGAACGAGAGATCCTCAACTTTCCATTCTACACAACAATAAACCTTGAACTCCATCCAAGACACCACAAAAATTAATGTAAACACACGATAATAGTAAAAACTGTTACATCTAGCTGGATATCATGGCGGCTATAGAAACAATATACCATCACAAGGACTTTTCCGACGTCAGTTATAATAAAATATGGCAGAAAGGAAAATAACAGTACTATAATGTAAACCATCGGCCGGATGTCCTGTGTATGGAAAACCCGCAGTCTGATATCTGGCAGTCTTTGTATCAGATCAGTTTCAGGACGAGTTAACGATTCAATCAATTCCTCCTCTATGTTGCATAATTCTCTTTCACAATAAGGTAAGTTTCATAGTGATTCCTTCGTTATGGGTAGGAAATTGTTATAATAGGTTTGGTTAGGTTTGATAATCGTTAATTTTCTTACTAGCGGTAATCTTTAGGTAACGCTTGGCTAAGTTAAAGAACGTTACGCTTCGTAACGTTAAGACTAAATTGTGTTGGGTCTTGTTATGGGTCGTTAGGCTTCTTAATGTTACGGTTAAGTTAGGCTGGGATTGGTTAAGTTTCGAGTTACGCTAGGTTAAGGTAGGACGGTGGTGTGTCGTTAGGTTAAGGTAGGACGGTGGTGTGTCAGTTAGGTTAAGGTAGGACGGTGGTGTGTCAGTTAGGTTAAGGTAGGACGGTGGTGTGTCAGTTAGGTTAAGGTAGGACGGTGGTGTGTCAGTTAGGTTAAGGTAGGACGGTGGTGTGTCAGTTAGGTTAAGGTAGGACGGTGGTGTGTCGTTAGGTTAAGGTAGGACGGTGGTGTGTCAGTTTATATATTTGTAATCCAGTATTCCCCTCTTTCTAAAGCCCAACCACCCCACCCACTGTGTGGAACTCAAAAGTCTTGTATACTTTTTTTTACGTCATTTCCGTATTTAAACAAGACGAGCTGCGTTGTTTCTCCCAGAAATAATGATAACAATAATAGTTTAAAAAACATAGCATAAACGAAGTTCCTACATACAATTTTTAACAGACATCAAAAATGAAAAATAAAGGCACAACGCGACTCATACTTAATACGTCTTGCGCTTTATGACAACTGAAGCAGCAGCGCTGTGGCGCTTCCCTCATGCAGTGTTGTGGCAGCGGAGGAGGTAATGGAACAGCAAAGCAGGATTTTGTTACTGTACATGAAAACCGATGTGTTGTGTTCAATGGTTTGCTATATCTTATTGCGCTTACTGTTACTTTCACTTTCAGAACGAAAAAGGCTTCCAAGCTCTTAACATCAATGGACAGGACAATTTCTGCTGTGGAAATGGAGTTTTTACGTCACAATCACAAACAAGACAAATATCACACCAAGGGAAAATCTTCTACTAATTGTACTTTGGTGTGAAGATGGGAGACCAAGATGGGCAACGCACGTTGTTAGGTTACATTATCTGTGAATAACCATAAATATAATGCGTTCATGGATAACTGCATTATTTTTCTTTGGTCGTTACATAAATCTATTAGAAAATGGTAATGTTTCCAGTCAACTTATGCACTGCGTAAAATAATGACGTCCTACATGACTTTGAAAGCCAGATCTGAATGCAGCAAGTCTGGATCGATCAGAATTTTTTTAGAAAAAAATTAGCGTAAATACCCAAATGACCAGACAACCAGCTACAGAAAGACTAGTGGAGGAAATCAACACAGAAAGACTAAAATCATGTAGAAATATAATCATAAAATCTCCTTCATGGATAAGAGGGAAAAAATAAACGTTTCCTAGAATACATGAAGGATCTCACCTGGACGTGGGCGAAATTCTAACATGATGAATCAACAGAAATGTTCGAGTATTACGGACGACCCTCACACGAAAATATTGTACACAAAACTTACCTGAAACAGGAGAGAAAAATATATCAGAATCAAGAAAATTATACAATTTCTTGGTTATTTGTATTGTAAAGGTTCAAGAAAAACCTGTGAAACTTTATAAGGAAACTAAGTTATAATAATAGCGTTAATGTTAACCTACTTGCTGATATAGGCATCTTCAAAATTATGAGACTAGATAATCCCATACACATATAACCCTTAAATACCTTTTGCATGTGGTGGTACAAGGCAGACACGGGTAACATTCCATTATACGACCGAACGTAAACAATTCTTACTTAGAAATCGTAACATTCGTCCAACTCCGTGTGGCACGTATGAACGATAATTATAGTAATATTCCTCATACCATATAAACTCGAATCTAAATATTTACCACAGTGTACATGACATTTACGTAGACAGTTCGAGCCCAACGTGTCCACACATCACTAACCTGCTACATCCTGCAACGAACACGAGTCCTGGTACTGGCAGATGTAATACCAGCTCAAACATTACTCTCACTTAGGCTGTTGTCAGCACATATTCTCTGCACACTTCCACACGATCAGGTGTTTCCCACAGCAGCCCAGTTTGAATATACTTCCCTACAAACACAGATATCAACACACACACCGCGACCCGCTCGTCCAGCTGACGTTAACCCTATGGTAAAAGAGGTTCCACCAGCTTCTATCTGGAGTACCGGCAGCGGTGGTGGCATTATGGCAGAGAGACTTCAGCTGCACCAATCATCGGCCACAATGCTTTGTTTACATTTGCTGGGCGACAACGACTGCTCTAACTACCTCTTATCGTCAAGGTACAATTACACGGTAGTAGGTCAAACTTTTTAATCATCAATGAGATAAACTAAAGAGCACAATTAACTAACGACAGTTCTCCAGGACTCAGGTAAATAAGACCATCAATCTTCCATCAGTACAATATTGATGACGCCTGAACTAGCCCGCCCACCGACTGGTGCTTCCATACGGAGGATGAACCAATACCAAGATCTTACAATAACGTATCTCTTATTTGTACAGTTCATTATTGGCGAATCCATATGTATGATTACAGCATCACATGCACTTGTGAAATTAAGAGAAACTGAACTTTGTTGTTTTTACGAGGTTATATATTCCTTGTAGTAGTAAATTCTGACGTTAGCCATTTTTCTTTTTTTTTTTTTGCCAATGTCCAGCTGTGAAACCCGGCCTGACAGTGTCGGGTTCGCACCGTCAACATTCCAAGAACGACGAGTCATTAACCCAGGTGCAATCCTTGCTTCGGGTTCACTGCTGGACCCAGCTAATAATTTTGCTTAAGGTTTATCCAAGATCCATTATGAACCTTACTTCAGGTTCACTAATGAACCTTGCTGCGAACTTTCCTTAAGGTTCACCCAAGATCCCACCATGAACCTTCAGATTCACTAAAGAACCTTGCTTCGAACTTTGTTTTAGGTTCACCCTAGATCGTGCCATGAACCTCGTTTCAAATGCACTGAATAATAACAAAGAATTTCTAAGTAAAGTCAAGACTCATGAGTCCTGTGTCTGATCCTCATAGTTCCTCATATTCCTCTCGATGCAAAGATAACCATATATCAGGTTACACCGTCCCTGTCCTTAAGAAAGGACCAGACACCTGGACCATGACAGATCACAAGGAGCAGAGACGATACCCCTCAAGGTGATGCTCAGACAACAAGGAGCAACATAACTACGAACACAGTAATGACACAAGTAATCACCTTACCAAGGTTACTGGGAGGAATGGAAAGTGATAACTGCAGGTGTGGTGTGGGCACTACGAACAGACATACCGCACTCTACTACCACACTCAGCACTGACATGGAGAGTGTCCAGGAGAATATCTATCAGAAGTAACCGAAAAAGATAAGAGAGCGAGACACATTCGCATGGGAAACTGCAGAAGTTGGTGCCAGAGTTAGGGAGAGTGTATGAAAGGAGAAACGTGAGAGTAAATGTGGATAAAAGCATGGTTATTCAGGTTTAGCAGTACAAAGAGACAGGTTACCTGAAGTGCGAGTTTCAATTGGAAAAAAGGAGAAAGTGGGGTGTTTTAGATACCTGGGACAGCGAATGGAACCTTGGAAGTGGAGATGAGTCACAAGGTGGGTGAGTGGGTGAATGTTCTGGGAACACCGAGCAAAGTGTGGAAAGCGAAGCGACCTTTGGGAAGGTGAAAATGGGTATCCTTGAAGGTATAGTAGCTCCCAATGCCTAAAAACAGATGATGGGAAAGCTATAAAGGACCTTTAATGCTAACTGGAACCTCAGAGTACGATATTGCTGCGTAATGAATGTAGGTGGCGTTGGCTGGCGCCTAAGTTTTCGTCTGCACGTAAACAAAGTACACGTTTCAGAAATACAGTTTTGCCATGACCATAACTCGTCCTTCATAATTTTACTCTGTAACCCCAAAAAAAATAACTTTATAACTTGTGAAACACCATTATGTACATACATATATACATTTCATTCAGGATATATACCAATGAACTGATCCGCAAAAAGGGGCTACAGTTGTATATTTTTCAAAAATAATGCGAGACGAAATGGCTTCTTCTCATGTACACCTTAATCTGAAAGCAAGAAAACATGGTCGGACGTTCTCACTGCTGTGTTGTGAGCAGAACACACACACACACACACACACACACACACACACACACACACACACACACACTCAATATATGAAAGAAAACGATCGGTAAGTGCTATTGTTTGCTCTTAACGTACGCTTATTGACCAATAACCCAAGAGTAACAGTCTAGAATAGGCCTAACCGGTAGCTGTGAGTATGTGATACCATGGGAATTTTCGTTTATTCATATTTGTTAACCTCTTAATTGGGAAGAATTCCCGATTGCGGTAATTGTTTCTGCAGGTGATTCGTGTGGCAGTATGGTGTCTGTGTGCCTTATATTATGAATGCGAGAGCAGAAAAGTTGCACAGAAGCTACAGGGTCTCCAGTCATCATTTTTTATCAAAGAAATTACGTGACTGGACAGACATCCTCCAAACTGAAACACGACGCTTCATGGTTTATTGGGCGTTCAGTAAGTGCATGCTTTTGAATTTTACAGTGTAGGTCTATGCCTGCAGTGCTTACTGTAACGCTATATCAAACATCAAAGCCAGTCTTTGTTATCCATAATTCATGTGGTATGCAGGTGGTTACTGAAATCCTATTTATGTAGTGGTGATTGGTAAGGTCTGTGTGCTTAACATGCTGTTAATTGCAGTACAATGTGTGACTTGTTGATTGCATTATTCATGATATATCAAATAATTGGGAAAAATTTGGAGAGAAATGAAATTAGGAGAAGACAGAGAAAAATATCCAATACAGAGATTGCGGATGAGAGATAAATAATCATAATCATATGATTGATCAACAACGTACAGGATAATACACGCAGAAAAGAGAGTAGTGATCAAAATATGTTACATAACAAGGTTAAAAAAAATGCATATACTGCTAACAGATCAATGATAAAGCAGACTGGAAGAAGAGCAAATAAGTTAGATTTCCAATACGTCAACTGAATGATGGGAGGTATGAAAGCCAGCTGTACTCCTGTCATTGACCATATATGTACTGGGAGAAGATATCAAGGGGAAACTTGGCACCTACCTAACACCAGGATGAGTGAAACAATATACTGGCGTTAATGTGTATTAATGATTAATACTTGTTGCCCAAGAAGAATAAGGATATGCGTAACGACCATAGTGGGCAGGAGAGGTGGCCACAGGTTGCCAATACGTACTTTGGTTATCCATTTTTCTATTGGTTGCAGCAGTCACTCTCCTATCATCGCTTGTATAGGCATTGGTAGCGCCAACGATGCCGTATGAGAACACACGAAAGAGGGTGGATGTTTGGAAATGAAATGTTTCAGGTGTGAGAAGTGTTGATACGGTAAGAAAGAGGTGTGGTACTAGAGGAGTATGGTTGAGAGTGCTGAAGAGAGTGTGCTGAAAGACTTTGGATATGTAGAGAGAATAAGCGAGGAAAAGTTGACATACAGGATATATGTGGCAAAAGTGGAGAGGACAAGAGAAGGGAGATCAAAGTGAAGATGTAAGGTTGGAGCGAAAAAAGATTTTGAGTGAGCGGAGGCAGAATATGGAGGATGGTGAAAAGGCGTGCACAGGATACAGTGCATGGGAAATATGTGATATACAAGTGACGACGTGGTGTCAATGGACTGAACTAAGGCATATGAAGCAGGAGGAGAAACCGCGTAAAGGTATGTGGGGCCTGGCTGTGGACATGGGGCCATGGTTTCGGTGCATTACGCACGAAAGTTCAAGGATGTATGTGAGGGAATGAGGTCTTTTCTTCATCATTCCTGGCACAATCTCCCTATCGCGGGGCACCAGTAAACAAGTCTGAAAGATAAGCAAGAGAGAGAAATATAACAGACACAGAAAAGGCAACAGTCTCTCAAAACTTTCCTGATGTGAGGTTTAAGACGGAGACGAGCATGTCGTAACTACACGAGTACCTCCAGTGTGTGCACAAGCTACACTTATTGTAGTGAGTGAGTACGGTTATTGTAGTGAGTGAGTACGGTTATTGTAGTGAGTGAGTACGGTTATTCAAGTGAAGTTACAAGTCTGTCTATTTAAAGAACACTAATATCTTATTTCTTATTTAACACAAAGGAGTGGGAAGTGTTTATGTGCAGCTCATGACAATTTTTGGACAAGTTTACCAATGGCCATCAGAATTATATATAAAAAGTTTCATTTTAATCTATAAATAACTGTAAGGGGAACTGACTACACCAAACAGATAGATACTGTGCAACGTAATATAGCTGGAAAAAGTATCATGGAAGTTTCTGCAAATCCTTTCTAATGCCACTATAACTTCACATGCATGTTTGATATATATATGATGCACTTAACAGAATTTCAGCTGAATCCTAGTAAGAATACCTGTGTGGGAAGGCGGGTACACATAACAGGTACCGTACTTACTAACACGGGTAAACGCGTAAACAAAATCATTATATATTTCCGTTTATGATTTCCATGTCACAAATCAGTATAGTTCCATTTTATTCAACTGACAATCGTAATCGTAAGCGAGAGCGTTGACTATACAAATCATAACACCCTCACTCGGGAAGAACACAGAGAGTGTAATAAGGCAATATACCCTCTAATTACTTCGTAGCGGGCGCATGATAACACAGGTCATGAGAAAACAATCATCCACCAGTACTGAATAATAAGCCAGTCAGATGAGCTTGATGTGCTTACCACAACGTCACAGTGGCCCGGAGGCGACCAACACACCAACCAGGAGTTCAGTATCTCTGGGAGACGTACGAGTTTAATCATGTTCTCAGATACAAGAGTTTGTGTGTTATTTAATACAAGAATGATGGCGTCCCCCTGATTAACGATAGTGTCTGAGAGAAAATTATCGCCAAAGTGAATAAGAATATCTCCTGGAAAACTAGGATCTTTCCTGAGTTTCATACCAGAAAAAAAAAAATGACATCAGGATATCTTTTCAGCACGTTATGATTTGAAAGGAGACAAACCTGCATAAACAATATTGGAGAAACTCTATTGACTGAAAAATATAAAGCTAGTAAACGGAACCATGCAGAATAAATGCCAGGACAATAATAAAGTCACGAATTAAGCACATCTCTCCCAATTGGTTAATGTGTCTATGTCGAATTAAGTAGACCAGCGAGGTGACTATTACAGATTACACCACAGCCTTGCGCGTCGGTATGACGGTCTTGGGAATAAAATATGAGGCGGGTACATAATTACCAAAGGAAAATAACAAAGGACCTCATCTGAGTAGGACCGGCGTTATTCATGCCAGTGAGATGCATCACCCTAGGGGAATGGAGACGTAATCGCTCCCACAGTTTTGCATCCTTCAGTAATGTTTTGATGCAAAACATGAAAATTATCGTACTTTTGTAAAGTGCTTCAAAACATATCATAAAATGATGCGAGTATGCTTCGAATTACGCCTAATATACCATTAATACGTGTTTCTGGTGCCACACGGATTTTCAGACGCTCGCAAACACATCTGTATACATTAATACATGCATGCATATTGACAGGTAAACAAACACAAATATCATTCACAGTAAAAAAACACAATGATAAACAAGAACACAAATACAGGCACACAAATAGGAACACAATCTGATGAACATACTACCTAAAAACCCACATACACATGACATTATATTTGAGATCACAGACCCAATAATACGTCCAAGATATCTGAAGAATTAGTAGCTTAATAAGAGGATGATTACACTGTGGCTCCTTATCCTGGACATGGTCGTCTTCACAAGCCTTCAGCACGACCAGCCAATACCTCTGCATTGCCACCATGGCCTGCAATTTATAGGTCACTTGGTCTCGACATAATTTCGTGTATTTACCACAAAACTAAGTCACTTATACTCTCTAACACTTGATATAACTCATGTACACACACATACACACACACACACACACACACACACACACACACACACACACACACATATATATATATTATTATTTTGCTTTGTCGCTGTCTCCCGCGTTTGCAAGGTAGCGCAAGGAAACAGACGAAAGAAAAGGCCCAACCCACCCCCATACACATGTACATACATACACGCCCACACACGCAAATATACATACCCATACATCTCAATGTACACATGTATATACACACACAGACACATACATATATACACATGCACACAATTCACACTGTCTGCCTTTATTCATTCCCATCGCCACCTCGCCACACATGGAATAACATCTCCCTCCCTCCTCATGTGTACGAAGTAGCGCTAGGAAAAGACAACAAAGGCTCCATTCGTTCACACTCAGTCTCTAGCTGTCATGCAATAATGCCCGAAACCACAGCTCCCTTTCCACATCCAGGCCCCACACAACTTTCCATGGTTTACCCCAGACGCTTCACATGCCCTGATTCAATCCACTGACAGCACGTCGACCCCGGTATACCACATCGATCCAATTCACTCTATTGCTTGCCCGCCTTTCACCCTCCTGCATGTTCAGGGCCCGATCACTCAAAATCTTTTTCACTCCATCTTTCCACCTCCAATTTGGTCTCCCACTTCTCATCGTTCCCTCCACCTCCGACACATATATCCTCTTGGTCAATCTTTCCTCACTCATTCTCTCCATGTGTCCAAACCATTTCAAAACACCCTCTTCTGCTCTCTCAACCACGCTCTTTTTATTTCCACACATCTCTCTTACCCTTACATTACTTACTCGATCAAACCACCTCACACCACATATTGTCCTCAAACATCTCATTTCCAGCACATCCACCCTCCTGGCACAACTCTATCCATGGCCCACGCCTCGCAACCATACAACATTGTTGGAACCACTATTCCTTCAAACATAGCCATTTTTGCTTTCGGAGATAATGTTCTCGACTTCCACACATTCTTTAAGGCTCCCAGGATTTTCGCCTCCTCCCCCACCCTATGATTCACTTCCGCTTCCATGGTTCCATCCGCTGCCAGATCCACTCCCAGATATCTAAAACACTTTACTTCCTCCAGTTTTTCTCCATTCAAACTTACCTCCCAATTGACTTGACCTTCAACCCTACTGTACCTAATAACCTTGCTCTTATTCACATTTACTCTTAACTTTCTTCTTTCACACACTTTACCAAACTCAGTCACCAGCTTCTGCAGTTTCTCACATGAATCAGCTACCAGCGCTGTATCATCAGCGAACAACAACTGACTCACTTCCCAAGCTCTCTCATCCCCAACAGACTTCATACTTGCCCCTCTTTCCAAAACTCTTATAATAAAGATATATATATATATATATATACTCCTACGAGTCCACGGGGAAAATGAAACACGGTAAGTTCCCAAGTGCACTTTCGTGTAATAGTCACATCATCAGGGAAGATACAAGAGAAATATAACAGTCAGTTGATAAACAACGAAGAGACGTAGCTAGGACGCCATTCGGTAAACATATTGTCTTGGACAATTGCGTAGTCTAGCTCTGCAAGGGACGGAGGTCTAGCTATTATAGCTACCTGCCTCGTCGAAATACGATAATAAGGTGGCTCTGTATAGACAGAGTGGTGACACCACCTGAACTACAGGCTCAAATCCCCGTATGGCCAGCATGCTTGTTTATGATTTCATTTCCCTGGCGACGGTTGCCACATTTTCTTAAAGTGAGGGAAGTTCTTGAAGGCAAGTGGTTGACCCTTAAGCTCGGTTCAACTTATGCTTGCCAAGTAGTAAGATATGATTTAGAGGCAGAAGTATAGTTTTATCTTAATCTATAAGAGACTCAAACACAGATATACATAGTCTTTCTGTATTGCTGTGTGTCGCGCGTGCTATCTAGAAACGTAGAGACTAGTATAAGGTGTTCCAATGATAGGAAGAGCTTATCTAGGAACTAATTTAGGGTTACGTTTCATGTACTACAGGCTCTCCTATCAGACAGGGAAATAAGATATTCCAAATTACATACGAGAAACATAAAAAACGCTGACACTGAAAACCACAGAAGATATTGTACTATTGTGTGTCATCTCTCTACCGAAACTGTAGTAAAAGTCGCGACACAAGATTCAGGAGGATCCTGTTTACGACGCGCTTAATGGTTTCACACACCACATCTCCATCCTCAGTGTCACGTTACCAATCGCCTTCGAATAGGTTTCGACCCCTTAACACTCATTAGCCCAGGATTATGCCCTGGTATAACTGTTTCGGTAGATAAACAATCAGCAAAAACATCTTGAAAGAAACAAAAAACAAGTTATGATGTGAACACATGACCGACGTCGAGGTGGACTAGCAACGGAAACATTTATCCTAATTAAATATTTACATCTGTATACAAATATTGTTTTTTCCTTCTCTAAATAAAGCCTATCTCCTTATCTTTGAATATGACAATTAATCAAGGGCTGATGACAACAAGAAGGGCAAATACAACCTGATTCTGCAGAGAAGCCAGCGCGAACGCTTACCCAACTAACAAGCAACGAGCAGAGAGAGCGAATGTGCGTTTGAACACCATAGCTCCAGCTCCCTAAATTACTGTTTTAGCAAAACAAGCACTTTTTTGTACAGAAAAGTAACACTTATAATTTCAGCAAAACTTTAATTGTAATTTATATAATTTAAGTCAGTAACATAATAAAAGAATAGAAAAATTATAACATTCTTCAAGTCTGTAAGAGAAAAGTTAACGGTATATTATGGGACATTATACAAAACAAAAACATTCTTTTTCAAGGTACAAAAAATTAAATACATATCATCTGTCTCCTCAAAAAACCATGTCATCTTTCAGGTTGACTCATAACCATCGAGCATGCTGGACGATACATAAGCTACAATACTATCTATATTCATTTATTTTATTCATTTTGCTTTGTCGCTGTCTCCCGCGTTAGCGAGGTAGCGCAAGGAAACAGAAGGAAAAATGGCCCAACCCACCCACATACACGTCCACACAAGCAAATATACATACCTATACATCTCAACGTATACATATATATACACACACAGACATATACATATATTCACATGTACATAATTCATAATGTCTGCCTTTATTCATTCCCATCCCCACCCCGCCACACATGAAATAACAACCCCCTCCCCCCTTAGATGCCCGAGGTAGCGCAAGGAAAAGACAACAAATGCCACATTCGTTCACACTCAGTCTCTAGCTGTCATGTAATAATGCACCGAAACCACATCTCCCTTTCCACATCCAGGCTCCACAGAACTTTCCATGGTTTACTCCAGACGCTTCACATGCCCTGGTTCAATCCATTGACAGCACGTCGACCCCGGTATACCACACCGTTCCAATTCACTCTATTCCTTGCACGCCTTTCACCCTCCTGCATGTTCAGGCCCCGATCGCTCAAAATCTTTTTCACGCCATCTTTCCACCTCCAATCTGCTCTCCCACTTCTCATTCCCTCCACCTCTGACACATATATCCTCTTTGTCAATCTTTCCTTACTCATTCTCTCCATGTGACCAAACCATTTCAAAATTCACTCTCCTGCTCTCTCAACCACACTGTTTTTATTACCATACATCTCTCTTGCCCTATTATTACTTACTCAATTAAACTACGTTACACCACATATTGTCCTCAAACAACTCATTTCTAGCACATTCAACCTCCTGCGCACAGCTCTATCTATAGCCCACGCCTCACAACCATGTAACATTGTTGGAGCCACTATTCCTTCAAACATACACATTTTTGCTTTCCAAGATAATGTTCTTGCCTTCCACACATTCTTCAACGCTCCCAGAAATTTCGCCCCCTCCCGCACCCTATGATTCACTTCCGCTTTTATGGTTCCATCCTCTGCCAAATCCACTCCCAGATATCTAAAACACTTTATTTCCTCCAGTTTTTCTCCAGTTGAATAGTCCCTCAACCCTACTGTACCTTATAACCTTGCTCTTATTCATATTTACTCTCAGCTTTCTTCTTTCACACACTTTACCAAACTCAGTCACCAGCTTCTGCAGTTTCTCACATGAATCAGCCACTAGCGATGTATCATCAGCGAACAACAACTGACCCACTTCCCAAGCTCTCTCATCCACAACAGACTGCATACTTGCCCCTCTTTCCAAAACTCTTGCATTCACCTCCATAACAACCCCATCCATAAACAAATTAAACAACCATGGAGACATCACATACCCCTGCCGCAAACCTACATTCACTGAGAACCAATCCCTTTCCTCTCTTCCTACACGTACACATGCCTTAGCCTTACATCCTCGATAAAAACTTTTCACTGCTTCTAACAACTTGCCTCCCACACCATATATTCTTAATACCTTCCACAGAGCATCTCTATCAACTCTGTCATATACCTTCTCCAGATCCATAAATGCTACATAAAAATCCATTTGCTTTTCCAAGTATTTCTCACATACATTCTTCAAAGCAAAAACCTGATCCACACATCCTCTACCACCTCTGAAACCATACTGCTCTTCCCAATCTGATGCTCTGTACATGCCTTCACCCTCTCAATCAATACCTCCCATATGATTTACCAGGAATACTCAACAAACTTATACCTCTGTAATTTGAGCACTCACTCTTATCCCCTTTGCCTTTGTACAATGGCACTATGCAAGCATTCCGCCAATCCTCAAGCACCTCACCATGAGTCATACATACATTAAATAACTTTACCAACCAGTCAACAATACAGTCACCCCCTTCTTTAATAAATTCCACTGCAATACCATCCAAAATCCGCCGCCTTGCCGGCTTTCATCTTCCGCAAAGCTTTTACTACCTCTTCTCTGTTTACCAAATCATTCTCCCTAACCCTCTCACTTGGCACACCACCTCGACCTAACCTAACCTAACCTAACCTAACCTAGCCTAGCCTAGCCTAGCCTAACCTAGCCTAGCCTAGCCTAACCTAGCCTAGCCTAGCCTAACCTAACCTAGCCTAGCCTAGCCTAACCTAACCTAGCCTAGCCTAGCCTAACCTAACCTAGCCTAGCCTAGCCTAACCTAGCCTAGCCTAGCCTAACATAACCTAGCATAGCCTAGCCTAACCTAACCTAGCCTAGCCTAGCCTAACCTAACCTAGCCTAGCCTAGCCTAGCCTGGCCTAACCTAACCTAACCTAACCTAACCTAACCTAGCCTAGCCTAGCCTAACCTAGGCTAGCCTGGCCTAACCTAACCTAGCCTAGCCTAGCCTAACCTAACCTAGCCCAGCCTAGCCTAACCTAGCTTAGCCTAGCCTAACCTAACCTAACCTAGCCTAGCCTAACCTAACCTAACCTAAAAGCCTTGAGAGCGGCGGCGGCGGCCAACTCTCTTCCCTCCCCGCGCGCATACCACACACACACCGAGCCAGCCAGCCAGCCAGCCACCCAGCCAGCCAGCCAGCCACCTCCACCTCACTCTCGCTTTCGATGACGCGCGGCCGGCCCACCTCCCTCCCTTCCTCACACACGGTGGTGGTGGTGAACATCAGTGAACCATTATCGATCGACCCTCATTGAGTCCGCGGAGTTTAACATCATTCACTAGATTGCCGGTTATTTTAGTAACGTAGTACGCGAGCGAGGGAGCGGGCGGTTGCCCCCCCCCCCCCCCCGCGCGTTTTCGCATTCCATGCCACACACAAACACACACACACACCCAGCCAGCCTTCTCCTCCTCACTCTCACTTTCTATGCCAGCACAGGAGGTCCAGTTACGGTGGCGAAATACACAACTCCTCTTAATCTATATGTCTACTATGTAGGGGCTTTTGCCATCGATTGGCGTGACAAATCCAGGCCTAACCTTTTTCCGGGTTAAACCTAACCTAAGCGAGAGGGCGGTGGCCGACCCCGCTCCCTCCCCGCGCGCATACCACACACACACCGACCCAGCCAGACACCTCCTCCTCACTCTCGCTTTCGATGACGCGCGGCCGACCCACCTCCCTCCCTTCCTCACACACGGTGGTGGTGGTGAACATCAGTGGACCATTATCGGTCGACCCACATTGCGTCCGTGGAGTTTGACATCATTCACTTGATTGGCTGTTGTGTTTTAGTCTCGTTGTATTACACAAGCGAGGAAGCGGGAAGGTGGCGGCGGAGGAGGAGGAGGCAGGCCGACCCCCTTACCTCCCGTGCACTCTCGCATTCCATACTACACACAAACACACACCCAGCCAGCCTCCTCCTCCTCCTCCTCCTCCTCACTCACTTTCGATGCCGGCGTAGGAGCTCCAGTTACAGCGGCGAAATACACAACTCTTAATCTATATGTCTACTATGTAGGGGCTTTTGCCATCGATTGGCGTGACAAATGCCTTCACCTTTTTCCGGGTTTAAACCTTAGTGGATCGCAGTGAGGAGTCTGCTCTGCCACTCACGACACACAGGCTGGTACGAAGTCATATGCAAACGGTTCGATACAGCACATCAGGTTTTCGTTGATCCGTATTTGGGATGGGATAGAGCAGCAACTGTAGCTCTCAACTCTACCTAATTTCCCCCCTTTGCTGCTGCTGTGGCATTAGGGTAGAACACTACGACCTACGATTCGCACGCGCACGGCCAAGCGACATGATGCATGTACTTGCCGAGGTAGAAACTTAGGTCTCCCCGTACCGTCGCCTAACAAACCAACAACAAAAAGGAGAACCAAGCCGTCTCCAACCAAGGAACTCCACAGGCATTCGTACAAGTATGACAAGACTCTTATGCTTTTCATGCCTAACCTAACCCAACCTAACCTAACCTGACCTAACGTATCCTAATTAATATGTCGATGGCATATAAATAAAACGTAAGTAGATGTACAAGTCGATATATATATAGAGTAACGTATCCCAACTTCTTAAACCCTATAAAATACATAACATATGTTTGTTACCCCTAAAAGTTTACCATTTTCTACAATGACTAATTTCTACCATTTTCTATGTTCATCATTTCAAGGCAAACGTCCACAGTCGATCTTGGTTGTATTTTGTATATACGTGAGTTTAAGCTTATTTTGCCAAGATCCATGTACACTGAAGATTTACAGATATTTTACTGAAAATAGGACATGAATATATAGCCGTGTGTATGTGTAAAGATTAGCTTTGTAATTGTAGAGATAAACAAAAGAAATTCTAACACCAGTAATGCAGTTGATATTTGCATTCACTGTTATTGAGTATAATGATTAGCCCAGATATAAGACTGCAAATCTGAAAATTATATTTTCCCACTGCCAAATGAAGGACACATGCACATGAGATGATACAATGAACCATATGATACTTGCGCTGGAAATCACATGAACTCTCTTATCACCTACTCATCTATGGAATTTTGCAGATTATGAGGGATTATTTAAGCGATCTCTCTTGTCTATAGAAAAAGATGAGTCAAACCTACGAGTTCCGCTATGAGCCATGATTTGAACGTCGCTCGTTTTGTTAACAGGTGTAGACGACGCCTAAAGCAATATCTTTGCTAGTCCTGCCATCTATGAATATACTACTTAACTAAAGTGATTCCAATGACTATTCTCCTGTTGTTGTTATATGTCGCCATGGTCGAAGAGTTTGATGAGTTATGCTTCTTTCTCAAAAGTCTTAATATCATTTATAAACAAACACTGAGTGAGTGTGATGGAGCGAGTGGCTTGATTAACATTCTTGTGTCAGCTTTCTAATTCTGTTTTCAAGCCCATCGGAAGTCTGGGAGGCTTACGTACCTGTGTATAAGGACTTGAGGATAAGGTAAGTACCACTGAACATCTTTCGTGCTGGGAATTGAACTATTTAGTCTCGCGAGAGCGACAGCTCAGGGACCAGCCATACCCAGCTGGGTGTGATTGGTGTACTACTACCCTACTGCAAGGAGAAAGAAGACTCTGATTGGTTTAGTCTGTTTTGAGGCTGTGGTTATCATAATATATGTGGGCGTGAATGACAGTGATAGTGTCAAAATTGCTCCGTGGAAAGTGAAATATCTCTTGGAGGGTAAAGGAATTTGTGGACGAAGTTCTTAAGATTTTGAGCATTGACGAGTGTAACGTATATTTTTCAGCAAGTTTGGCAGATGTGAATTAAGACAGTAATTCATGAGAGAGGGTTTCTGAGTTGGCCTTCCAATGTTACGCGTACCGTGGGGAGCAAATTTGGCTGAGCAGACGGACTGTGGGGAGCATTTCGCAGATCTGGTTGAAACAGTAATTCATAAGACATGGTTGCGGTGCTGGCCTGGTACCCAAGGTGACGTCACGAGTGGGCGGGGTCTGGATGCCGTGAGGGGCGGGGCCATTGGAAGCGAGTCTGGCAGATCTGATTTCAAACAGTATTTC